>NC_056750.1:203681180-203753680 GCF_019279795.1 Protopterus annectens
AATATAGGCTGCTATGCAGCTATATACACACAAGAATATCTGTAAGCAACCAACTTACACCTATATAAAAAAAAACATTTACCAACTAGTGAGTGTGTCACAATGTAGGCTGTTATTCAACTTGATATGCACAAGAATGTCTGTAAGCAACTGACTTATACCTATATAAAAAACATTTACCACCTAGTGAGTGTGTCACAATGTAGGCTGCTATGCAACTAGATACACACAAGAATGTCTGTAAGCAACTGACTTATACCTAGATCAAATAAAAACATTTACCACCTAGTGAGTGTGTCACAATGTAGGCAGCTATGCAACTAGATACGCACAAGCATGTCTGTAAGCAATTTATTTATACCTAGATCAAATGAAAACATTTACCACCTAGTGAGTATCACAATGTAGGCTGCTATGCCACTAGATAAGCACAAGTATGTCTGTAAGCAACTGACTTACACCTATATTAAAAAAATTACCACCTAGTGAGTATGTCACAATGTAGGCTGCTATGCAGCTAGATATCCAACTGACTTATACCTAGATCAAATAAAAACATTTACCACCTAGTGAGTGTGTCACAATGTAGGCTGCTATGCAACTAGATATGCACAAGAATGTCTGTAAGCAACTGACTTATACCTAGATCAAATAAAAACATTTACCACCTAGTGAGTGTGTCACAATGTAGGCTGCTATGCAACTAGATACACACAAGAATGTCTGTAAGCAACTGACTTATACCTATATCAAATAAAAACATTTACCACCTAGTGAGTGTGTCACAATGTAGGCTGCTATGCAACTAGATATGCACAAGAATGTCTGTAAGCAACTGACTTATACCTATATCAAAAAAAACATTTACCACCTAGTGAGTGTGTCACAATGTAGGCTGTTATGCAACTAGATACACACAAGAATGTCTGTAAGCAACTGACTTATACCTATATAAAAAAAACATTTACCACCTAGTGAGTGTGTCACAATGTAGGCTGCTATGCAACTAGATATGCACAAGAATGTTTCTAAGCAAATGACTTGTACCTTGAGCAAATAAAAATGTATACCACCTAGCAAGTGTGTCACAATATAGGCTGCTATGATGGGGTCACAATGTAGGCTGCTATGATGGGTGTCCTGTCACACTGTAACCCAGAAAGTTTATTTGAAAATGGTACCCAGGCTGTGTTTAGGCCAACAACCATCTGTGGAGGAGGGATATCAGAAACCAAAGGAGGGTGGACTCCAGTAGCCCCCACCCCCATCCATGGAGCAAGATTCTGTTTTCAGACACCCATGCTGGCTAGGTAGGTATAAGCTATAGAAACTAGAGTTTAAACATAAAGGAACTGTAAACTGATAAATGGTAAAGGATGCTATCCTGCAACTATCAGGTGTGACAAAAACTGTTTTCCATATTAACAGAATCTAGACAGAGAGTGCTTGGGAATAAAACAAAAAAGTTAGACAGGGTTATAGCATTGGCCAAAACAAGCACTGTAGGCAAGAGACATACACACTGTTAGTGCTTTATAATTGCCTCTGAAACAGTGGATTAAATATGGTAACTTACAGTTTATGGTAATTTAGACTGCAGTTGCAACTTTTGCAGAGGCTTCGGGGTTGGAAACACAGGACATGTACTTTTATTTTATGAGTTACAGGTACTTTTTGTGTATAGTAAAATACATCTAAATAATTTAAAGCACAGTCACAACTTCTTTAGAGGTTCCAGTGTAAGAACCAGAGGATACACATTCTTGCTCTACAATTTACAGGTATTTTTGGTTTAACATTAAAGTCGAGTCATACCTTTCCAACACCACCAGGCAAACAACTTGCAATGACCCACCTTTTGTCTCCCCTATTGTATGCCTCTCCTATCCTCACAAACCTTAAAATATCTGACCTAAATAAACTAGAGGCCTGTTACCACAAAATCGCCAAATTCACCACAAACCTACCACATAGATCTCATCATTGTGATGCTGTCCGCCAACTAAAATGGCTAGAACTACCCTACCTCCTATCCCTCAACCAACTTACAATCGCCCATACCACTATCTACCAATATGATGACTGCCCAGGTATCCAAAATCTTGTACAAACCTATTCAAATAACAGAACCCTAAGATCTTACAATAAATTCCTGCTAAAAGTTACTAAATTCAAAAATAGTTTTGGAGATCCTCTTTATTCTAACCATGTCTCTAAGACATGGAATTCCATCCCACAAAGCATTCTTAGCACCAGCAACCCAGCCATGTTCAAACACTTAATCAAGATGTCCTTAAATGATAACTGGCTCTGTTCCTGCTCGCTCTCAGGCTGACCATGGCATTACTACTACTACTGTTTCTTTTCTTATCCTCTAACGTCTCCTCTTCCACTCAATTTGCTCCCTTAAACTCTTCCACTTTCTACTCACCCCACTTCTCTCCTAAACATCTTCTAACTATAGTCATGTCTCACTAAATATTGTATTCTACATGTTCTATGATATGCAGCTGTCTACTTTTATATACTGTGCACTTACGTTTGTAGTTTTTACTCAATGGACCACCACTAAAATGGCCCATTTATTTTGTATTCTTCAAATCTCTTTTATGATGTTCCTATGTGTAATTTATTAAATAATATGCATTCTCCTAATTATTTTTGGTAAACAATGCTGTAATTACTAATTTGTTCTTGGAGCTTTTCTCCCCAGGCCTCCACTGAAACTGGGCTACTAGCCCAGCCGGACCTCCCTGGTAAACAAATGTCAAATTAAATAAAATAGTTTACCAGTTAACTGAATACTACAACTTACTGAAAGTCTTTGAGTTGTTTTCTACTTTGTTGTTTTAAGATTAGAAGGTTACCTTCTGATGCAGTTATTATGTACATTTATTTTGTTTATAATGACAACTTCAGTTTGGCAGCCAAGCTACTTATGTTACAATCACAATTGTTTACTTCCTGTATGAGTTGCTAAGTCTACAGATTTAAAGGATCCATGGGATATCTGACTTAAATTCTAATTAACTGTTTAATATATGTCTGTTTTGTTAATATTTATTTTATTCATGTAGGAGTGGTTTACTGTATATCTGATTTATATTAATTACTCAATTATTTCAAAGTATATAGTGTGCTAATTTACTTAAGCTGTTTTCTTGTGCTTACTACTTGTGTGATGTTTTTTGTTTTCAGTGGCACTTACTTTCATTGGACTGTTCACAAGTATCTGTGCTTTGTAGAGCTATGAGAGGATGTTACCAGTAAAATGGGTGTATCGTGTGACTTCTCAGAAATGAGTAACTCTGCTGAGGGATGTACATCGTGCCTCTTTCTTCTGAATTCTGAGATATCCTATTATGTACATACGTGACTGTATATATGTATTACATTAAGGGCTTATAGTCTGTGTGTTATGTGCATTTAGCTGTTTTTTTCTCTGGGTCTCTCCACATACTCACTCATTTCAATTTGAACCTGAATGCCTGCATCTATAGGGACTGCCTTGTAAACTCAAGAATCATATCCTTGTCTCCAAGGTGCACATAGAGATGAGATATGCATTGACCTGCTGTGTGATAAATAAAATATCTTGTACACCAGATTTTGTGAATGAGTTTTATGATGACTGGCAAAGTTATGAAAAGATGTGCTTCCTATACTTAATATACGTACAATATACTTAATTTATCACACATCAGATCCCATATGTTCCAATTGTGCTTTTCTTCTACATTTTTTTACTTAGGATTACTGTTGCCCATTCATTTCTGTAAGTCTGTGGTAACTTTACAAATTGTCTGCTGAACAGGGTTTTATGTAGTTTGTTTAGCAATTTATGATAGGCTTGCCTTGTAAGCAGTTATCTGCTATAATTATAAGGTATGTTTTAATCTAGAATCAGGTAAATTCATAGTATTATTTTATTAGTGCAGTCAAGGTTATATTCAGTTATGCTCATTTTGTAATTTAGTTGTTTGAATTAGTTTTATCTTAGTTAGTGTACCTTATTTTGAATGTAATGGTCACATTAAGGTTGTGACTTTTCTCCGGGGGATACCTTAGATAGAAATGAGGGTACGTGTCACAAGAATTACCCTCCTAAATGTAAATTTTATTTAGATATTAAGTTTAACTGAAAATGGCATAAAAATACTGAATGATAATTAGTTAAAAAAGAAATCATGATATTAGTAAATTAACGTTTTTACAGGGGACAGCACTCCCTATTATACGGTGGTCTCCCCACATTCACTGATACTAAATACATTAAATTTGTCATCCTACCTCAAAGATAAAGAGAAATGTATAAGAAAAAGCAAGTATTGCACTTTCATTGAGTTAGCATAGCCTTGGAGTTCATCTATTTAAAGACTGAAATATGGAGATATAGCCTCCACTTTGGGGAGAGCAGGGGGGGGGTGGAGCTCCCCTACAATTACAATAATTAAAATCTGCCTGTTCTCTTACCCTTATGTATGTCCTAATGCATATTTTTGTATACATCAAGCTTCAGATGTTGCTAACAGTGTTTTACACTTCCTTAGACAACATGACATGAGGTATGCTCAAATGGTTATGAACTAAGTTTAACTTCAAAAGTAAGTTTAATTCTGTTGAGAGTCTCCTAGAGGGATCTGTACATTCCCACAGAGTTTTAAGATACATTTTAGATTTTATTTATACCTATGAAAAACATAATAGTCACTTACATCTACTGAAATGATCAGCTTCATCTTATTCAGCCAAAGTGAACATCTAACTACTCAGGAATAAAAGAGTTTCACAATAAGATTTTTTTTAATTGGTGTCCTATTACTAAGAGTTTAGTGTTCTAAGACTTGGGTATATATTCCACAGTTTCAGCAGTCAAAATATAAGTAGTGTTGTCATTCTCAAAAGGTTTGTGGCAGTGATACAGGCAAGGGGAAATGTAACCAAAACACCAGAGCAATTCTCCTGACATTCTGGTATGTGCTCTGAGATCTTTAGTATCCATTTAAGACAGATAGTACCAAGTCAGGTAGAGAGAGATCCTCAATTTAATGAATTATCTAAAGTATAATTATCAGGTAATCATTCAGTATATTACTTCACACCACATAAACATTTCATTCATATATTAAGAACTAATTTCTTTATTAAGGCAAAAGGTAGACATTAACTGAACAGCTAGCCTCGTGCTTGAATTGTTTTACATTGCACACCTGTATAGTCCCCATCTCTTCACTAAGGTAGTACTTCTAAACATCAAGTTTGTGAACCTGAAATAATTACTGCTTCAGTCATTAGAGCACAGGGAGTTGAGTTAATGAGGCCAGCACAACCTCGTAACATTAATATGATTTAGAAATGCACTTCATCCCAGCTTCGGTGTTTTATGTAAAAGACTCTGCTTCAGGGTTTCCAACCAACCATAAATTTATGAGTAGTCCATAAAAATTATCCAAAATTAAACATGCCTGTAAAATCCATAAAGTATTTGGTTGTCTGTTAAGAACGAGCAAACAAACACTGCTGAAGTGTAATCCCTGCTTTTTGTTTCATATTTTCAGCCAGTCACTCTCTCCCTTCCTTGCATGGTTATGCAATTGCCCCAGCAGCAGAAAAACAGGAGTAGCAGTCAGACAAGGTCAAAGGGTATAGACTGTTACTCAGCATCCTCCCTGGTGCAGAATACACAGTCATTCTTCGATCTGTGGTGGAAGACAAGAATTCATGCAGAGCATTTTACTGATTACAAAACATGTTATATGACAGACTGCTTGCATACTACTGTAGACCACAGTTATGTACTAAATAAATGTTTCATAAAGTTGCAGTTTTAATGAAAAGTAAGAAGCAAAGTTAACAGGCTAATAGCAATCATTTTGCAGTACAGCAAAGCATAAGAACCAGATGGCTTATATTATTAAATTTTAGAGTGATTTTTGTATTAAATTCTAATTTCTCTTTGCGGACTTGCATATTGTCTGTCTGTGTTTAACAGTTTATTGCTTTAATCGTTACAGGTATGGTTCATATTTATTGTAGTTTAAACATAAACAACACAAAGAATATTTTTTTTAATCTTTTCCAAACGTATGGCAAATATGAAGGTATTTGTTTTCATTTCTTTTTGTTTACACAGTCTGCATGTGAATATCCTGTTTACAAAAGGGGAAGCACTGTCATTTTGCAATTTAAATGCCACATCAGATTACAGATGACATATTGATTACATGCACATACACTCATGTGCATTCTTCACTATTTGAGCCTTCGCTTTGCAGTTCGTTGTCAACAGGCATATATATATATATATATATATATATATATATATATATATATATATATATATATATATATATATATATATATATGTGTGTGTGTGTGTGTATGTGTGTGTGTGCGTGTGTGTGTTGTGTTAATGTTCATGACCACGGGTGTGCCAGTTTAGAGCCTCTCTGCTTATTTTCAGATTTGGTATGCCATCTCAGCACCTCTCATTTTGTACTGTCAAACAAGTAAATTATTGAGGCCGCTTACCCTACCATCTTGATCTATTTGCTGTACTTATTTTTGATTTTGTTTTCACATCAGAATCCTTTGCTGCCTTCATTAACTTACTACCTTGGCAGAGCACTCTAAAAATAAAAATGTTTTAGTGATCAGCAAATCTATTGCCAAACATGCTGATTTTTCTCTCTGTATGCTGAACAAAGAGAAGGTGACACTGAGTTGTCTTTCAGGTGCCAGGATCTCTGGTCTCTAAAGAGCCCTTAAGGTCCTTTCATCTGGCAAATATAATGACAATGTGGTGATGGTCCAGAAGAGTAGCCAGGCTGGGTTGAAGGGACAGTGACCCCAGGAGCAAGATATTAGGGGACAAAATCGGCAGATGCCTATCAAGCAGTAGTGCAATGCAGACATTCATTTCTCCACCAATATTTCTGAATGCTGGTATGGAAATGTATTCTGATATGGCTTCTTCTTTAGATGTCAGAACAGACGTGCCTGCTTCATTGCTTGAAGTGTGATGTAAATTATAGCAAGCTGATTGCTACAAATGTAGCAAGGGGTGTGCTACAGTTTTAAAAAGCAGAAGGGCAAAAAGCGCACCACTGTCTAAAGTCGAGCACAGCTTGGATCTCCTAATGGAAAATAAAAAAATTATCCCCTAAATATTTTTAACCCATGCTTGGGGCCTTTCAATATACCTATGGTATGACCTCAGTTATTGTCACTTGAGGTAATATAAATATAGTCCATGAAGGGGTATGATTAATCTAAATTCTAAACAGGATAGGAAACTCTACACACCAAACAGGAAATCTGGCTAGGCTTAAAATGACCTATGAACCTTTAAAGACCTTTTCTTCATTTTCTTTATTCAATGATTTGAAAGGCACAGCAAATTGTGGAAGAACTGACCTGGCTCTTGCTTGTCTGGAGCACTAGATTGGAGAAGGGAATTTTTTTGTTCCTTGGCTACTCAGAGTTGAGGGTCATCAGATCATGGAAGTGCATTGGGCACAAGATGAGCCAACCATGGCTCTGTGGGGGTCCATGTGGAAATGAATGACTCAGCATGCAAAAACCTTAGGAATATGCAGAGAGACATGTCAGAACTCTTCAAGCATGTCACAAAATACAGGCAAGACCCAGGTTCTGAGCTGAATCCTTCCTTCTCCAAAAATAATGCCTAGGTGAAAAGAAAAGTAATTGGCTTCAACAACTGCTTAAATAGTTTGGTGTGTCATTGCAGGGGTATCCAGTATGTGACAGCATGGGATGAGATATGTGACAGGCCTACTCACTTTGCCAAAGATAATCTGCCCTTCTCATACCAAAGCATCCATATACTGGCTAAAACCTTTGCTGCCCCCATAGTGCCTTTTTTATACAAAGTTTAGCTAACAGACATCCCAATATGACTAACATATCAAATCCAAAACAAGATTACAATACAATAGTTCAGCTCAATGCTAGAAGTCTCAACAACAAAATGCCAGCCCTTGAAGCTCTCCAGCATTTGGACTGCATCCATTTCTGTAACTACTGAAACCTGGCTTAAATGTCAATAAATAAGTTCCCTAGTACCCGGCTGTTGTGCCTACTGTGATTTCAGACCTGATGTCAACTACGTGGCACCCCCATATTTGTTAGAGACCATATTATCTCTAGACAGGTTCCCAGGAACTCACAAACAGAACTCACACAGCTCCAAATCACATTAAACAAAGCCATCTGTCAGTTAATAGCCTGCAACAGGATGTCCTGTATGTCCTCTGATAATCATGAAGTTCCTCATTCTAATTGGCGAACTTTCTAAAACAAAAACTCCATTATTTTTAATGGCTTTAACTATTAGGACTATTAAGGCAGCTCATGAACTTATGTCTGCATCTGGAAGCTAAGGACATCTACATGCCTTTTTAAGCACTTTAGGAAACTAAGGAAAAAACACCCAGCATTGCTTTGAACTTATCCAAAATGGCATCATCTATTCTAACTTAGTAGACACTGCCAATTTTACTCCAGAAATGTCTATTCAAAGCCCACTTATCTCTGACAGACACACTCAAAACTAAAAATAGTTCCCCCACTAATATATGTGGCTGTTTAATAAACAATACCAAGTAAGCCCTGGTGCAGCAATAGATCCTGTATAATGAATCTGGCTAACTTCTTTGAAATAGTAACTCAAATTGATGACAGCAGCCATGTTTTACAAATGACATTCCTTGACCTGGCCAAAGCCTTTAACATTATACCCCATGCTAGCATAGTTAGTAAGTTAAATGCATTACAAATAAATTCCTATGTGGTAAGATGGATAGTAAATTGACTAAGGAATAGAACCCATATGGTACAGGTAGCAAGTGCCTGTACCATATGGTACAGGTAGCAGGTGCCTCATTAAAGAGTATGAAGATAACCAGTGGTGTTCCACAGTGCATTGTGCTGGGACCCCTTTAGTTTGGAATTTCATTTTCTGACATCCAGACCACAGACCTCTGGCTAACCAAGTTTGTGGATGCCTGCAAATCGGCTGTAATTGTCAAGCCACCCTATGACACCCAAGTACTGCAACAAGAATTTACACATGTAAACATATGGTATTCTAACAATGGGCTTAAATTAAATGCATAAAGGTATAATGCAACTACATTTAGTAACCCCCCCCCCCAAAAAAAAAATGATATAGACAATACCCCAATCTAAAAATGATCCTTGGGTTGATATTTCCTTCTCCTTTGATCATCATGTAAAGACAGCATTCAGGAAGTCCTTCTACGTAGAGCAGCTGATTACCAAGGGAATATCTTTCAGATCCAAACAGGTTATTGTCCCTTTATATTCAATACTTATTAGGCCGATTACTGAATACAAGGTCCCCTTTGTGATGTACTTCACTACATATATCAAATAACTACAAAGGCCCCAGAGGTTCCTAACTAAGAAAATCTCAGATATAAAAACTCTAAGCTACCAGAAAATGCCAGAAGTACTGTCCCTTTATTCAGTGTCTTACAGCCTCCTGATGGCAGATTTATGCCTGATAAATCCAAAAGGCATGCACAGATTTGGAATACCAAACAGCTTTAATCCTGGTACCTCTGCATTTCGCCTTCAACGGATATCAACATATCAAATTCTAAAACTTAAATTTACTAAACAATTAAACAATTGTGTTTCAAAATTTGTCTATAGATCTCACTGCTGTTGTTGCTGCAGAATTCATTGTAATTTTGTTGTTATAATTTTGCTGCTGCTGAAGTTCTATGGGAAATGTAGTAGTTTTCATGACTAAGGAATGTGTTTATGTATAATGTGCACAGTATTACGTGGTAATAAATTATCTTCCTTCAATTGAAAACGGGACAATTGCATGGTTATTCACAAATTCATCCCTGGCTTTACTGACCTTGGCCTGCTCAAGAGAGAAAGTTGCAAGACATAAATGGTTGCAAGACTTAGTTGCCATGTATCTTCTATGATCACATGACCCTGACTTGTAGCTATGAGGGTGTGATGCTTTCATTTCTTTTTGTGCTTCTACAGAGAATATCCCAGTGACCTGTATATTGCATTTAGCACTGAACTCTCCATTGGTAACCGTTGGATGGAGCTATGAAATTATTTTCTTCATAGGCCTAGTTTACAATAAGGGCGGGCGTATTCTGTCCATCTTTAAATAATTACACCGATCTATGCATCCTGTAGTGAATCCTTTTTTTTTCTTATAGTTGAATAGAAGGGGCAGTTTCCTCAGTTGCAGACGTGCATCCTCCATACATTTTAACTGTCCCTGACTTCCAGGGATGTCCCTGATTTAGACTCCAAAATTTAACTCTGTCCCTTTTAATCCCTCTTAAAAATGGTGATTCTTGGAGGAAAGGTGGTGAATAATACTCAGTAATTAATGGCAGTAAGTAAAAGATATAGATTTCTTTTATTTCACAAAATGTATAGTAATTAACATTCTTTTATTCTGCCAATGTGTCAAGTTAATAGTATTCATATTTTAAAAATCTCCGATTGTCCCTGATTCTGTTGAAATATGTCCCTGATTATTTGAGAGCTATGGTACCCTCATCTGTTATACATATGATTTTTATTGATATTTTTACTTGAATTATTTGTCAACTGCTTTATTCAGTGATGACTAACAGGAGTATTTTCTAATATCTATTTAAATTATTTTACATTTGTGTTCTATTGTTGTTTGCACTGCTTGTACATTAAACATAAATTGCCATTGTTTTTGAATGCTACCTTTTTTGGCATGACTCATATACAATTATTGGTCCCAATATATTGTTTAGAACTACACCTTCTAAGGCATTTAACCCCTGATGGCATTCCTTAATGTACCTAACCTATTTATACCTCAAAAACACAGAACATTGATTTTCAAATAATCAATATTAAAATATCAAAACACATAATAGCAAAAAAATTAGTTTATAGGGAGGCAAGCCTCCTGCACCCCTACACCCATGCCAATATATATATATATATATATATATATATATATATATATATATATATATACAGCCATCCTGTACCCCTTTTTTGCACATGGGGTCAGGGTGTCACTTCAACAGTGATAACCATCTCGAGCCAAGGTTTACACCACCAGGTGGCTAGCCCTGCCACAGTGGTTCATCCATACCACTCACTCACACATACACTCGCACCTATGGGCAATTTAAATTGTCCAATCCACCTACTGCATGTCTTTGGAATGTGGGAGGAAATCAGAGTACCCAGAGGAAACCCACGCAACCACAGGGAGGACATGCAGTATCTGCACAGAAGGCACCCCAGCTGAGAATCAAACAAGAGGACCTCTTGCTGTGAGGAGACAATGCTAACTGCTGCACCACCGTGGCCACTATATATATATATATATATATATATATATATTTTTTTTTTATATATATATATATATATATATATATATATATATATATTTATTTATATGTAGACACGCATGCACACACACACACACACACGTAGGTGGCCAAATATGGTTAAAATTTCTTTTAATTTACATTTGTTAAGTTGACAAAATTTGAAGTCTGGAGCACGGCTCTGGAAAGGAGATAGCAGAATGAAAAGAAGACCTGGAGAAGCTGACGGTTGTTTGTGTTATAGGAATCCAGGAGAGAGTACTACTTAAGGGCACAGTGTCAGAGACAGAAGAAGAAAAGAGAAAGGCTTAGAAAGCTACTGAAAGAGACTGTATCCCGGGTGTATAGGTCTGTATTTAAGGTACTTACTATGAACTTTTTTGAGCTATTATGATTTTTGTTTTGGGAAGAATTAGCATATTATATATTTTTGTACAATAAACTACATTGGGTTGCTAAGACTCATCTATGTGCTATTGTTAGTATTTTACAAAGGTGGGCTGCAGCAGACCTGCTTTTGGTACACTTTTCCATGCCAAAGTCCAAATAGTGCACCTTTATCTGCCTACAAGAAATCTACCAGTTTTGAGCTTATTATCCTCGACTTAAGAGAATACAACTGTTGGAGCAAAGTAAAAATGTTTCCTAATGTAGGAGGCAGGTCCAGTGGTGAGTGGTGTGTGCTCAGATTTTTTTTCCTGTTTATCAAGTGCACCTATGTGTTTGTCCATTTGCCAGGATCTTAACTGTAGAAGCAGTTACTGCAGATCATCACTTCTGCAACAAAAAGAGATGGTGGCAGTGGCCAAAAATGATGGCTATGCTAAGGGCTGCTCCACCAGTAAAAGGAATAGCCAGGGAAGAAGACCTTGAGATACATTTTGTTACCTTTGCACATATTGCCAACTAAGAGGGAAAGGACTGTGCTGATTGTGCCAGGATTCATTTAGGCCATAAAAGCTCTCATGGGCATGGAATGGACTGATTATCATGACTAAAAAAGGTTAAAAAGGCATTATTTGCTAGAGCTGATTCTACCTCAGAGACACAAACTAAAAAGATTTATACCTGGACTTTTTTGAATAACAAAATAGTAATACCACAGTTATGTGACTTAAAGCATTAGTTACACCCTGAGGTTAAAAAAATATTAAAAATAAAATGGTAGAAATGTTAGCCATTGATATATCAAAGAGGCTTTTACCTACTGTTTTGAGGAAAACGGTGAGTCAAACTGATTGTAAGAATGCTGAAAGTTTTCCTGTACTAGTAGGAAGGGTGACATGCCATGACATTTTGAAGTGAGCATTCTCAGCCTGTAGTGTAACTTATGCCAAGTTAATAAATATGCAACATTTATATACATACTTTGTTTTAAGTATGGAAAAGGTGGTCATATAGCTATATGTTGCACTAGTTCTAGAAAAAAATGGTATGCATATGAAAACTATTACCTCTGAAAAACATGTTACTCACGATGATGATATGCTTATGGAATGTGATAAATTATCAGCTAGACCAGTTCAGTCTTTCTTCTGTTATTGTTCTATTACAAAATTAATAAAGGGCAAGACTAAGGGGACAGTATGTATGCAAAATAAAAACAAAGCAATTGAAGTAACATTCATTCTAGGAGCTACAAAACAGCATATTATGCATTTGAACAGCTAATGAACTGCATTCCATTATTCAGCTAGAAATACAAACTGTGTTTGGGAAGGTAATTCATTCTGTTACTCTATTACCATATTTAACACATTACATAATATACAGTAAAGATTTTCCCCACTTTAAGAAATTGTGGGATAAATTGTAAGAAGGTAGTCTTACTGACAAACCACTGTATCAGTGTTGGGGAACAAGAAAGTAGAAAAGTCTTTAAATATAACTTTGAATAACTTGGAAAAAGGGGAAGCAACTACTATACATATTCATTAGAGTGCCTGAATATAACAAAAATTAGGGTTTAGAGTTAGATTCTCTAATGTTACAACATTTGGCTAGGGATATAGAGAGAAGAACCTACACCATTTAACAAGATCTATCATCATGTACCAATGATGAGGTAGTCTGCTCGAGTAGAACTGATAATTGAAATGAAGGAACTTAGCACAATAAGATACTACAGTCTGAAACTGCTGCAAGGCAGAGAGTAAGTATGACCCTAGCAGATTGAAAGTATTGAAAACCAGAGCGTAGAAGTATAACTCCAGCTGAAAATTGTTGCAAATCAGACAGTAGAAGTGACTAGCAGAACAAAAAAAAGAATCAATCATTCACTGAAAGGGTACATTCTGAAGAAATGGATTTAAGAAGCATAAATATTACATGTCCTGAGTAGAATTCTAAACTTTCTGTTAAGCTAAAATAGAAAGCTTCATTAATGAAGAATTCTAATCAACAGGTTAGGGTTGAGGAAGAAAAAATTATCAGCAACAAAAATGTTACCACTGTAGTAAGACACAAAGAAATAGTACCTGAGCAAAGTTTTATATGCACTTATGTCAGTGTAGAACAAAACAACTACAACAACAAAACAATGAAATAAAATTTCAAAAATTTCAAAAAAGGGAAGAAACTAGGCAATAGACATCTATAAGTAAGTGAAAATTAGAACTGAAAATAAAATATATAGTAGGTGGTGAACTGTAGCACAGCATGATGAATTATGCCAAGGAAAGTTCCTAAATGAATGTGAACAAAGTAACTAGTATACTTTGAGTGTAGAGCGTGTAAACACAATTGCTATTCTAAATAAAAATGTTTATTAAGAACAGAAAACCTTTGCTACATTTGCCAGAGAAGTATTGATATAACTTTAAAAATGGAAATGTCAAGAAGGGAAACTTTACTGTATTAGCTAGAGCAAGTCTGTTTAATGAAAGAGATAATGTATAAAAGAAGGACCGAAGTAAACCTATGCTGAGTGTTGTCTGACATTTCCTGGAGGGGGATTTGTTGTCTAGAACAGCAGCTGTGGAAGAGACAACAGAATGAATTAACATCTAGAAGAAATAACAAGTAAGAAGTTGGAGAGTGTTCCTGTTATAGGAATCCAGAGAACAGAACTACTGAGAGACAAAAAGTGAGATATAGTGAAAGAGACTACATCCCAGTTGTAATTGACTGAATAGAAAGTATTTGTTGTATGTGTATGTGTCTATTTATACAAATATAAACAGACACATATACACATGCGCACACACACACACACACACACACACACACACACACACACACACACATATATATATATATATTTCTTTATTTATTGATATATATGGCTTTATATTTCTGTCTATCCAAATACAGATACAGATAGATAGATGATATGGGCTTGATTAATTCAGTCAAAGGTTCAAAATATCAAACCCATTTGCAACTGGCATTTTTATCACAATTTTGAAAAATGCCAGTAGCTGGTTGTCCAAAATTACAGTAGAGGAGGGGGACGCAATATGATGCCCTTTTCAATATTTTGTGTGTCAGTCATATAGGGTTTCTATGTTTGATCTTTTAACACTTATCTGTCTTTCTGTATATCTATCTATCTATCTATCTATCTATCTATCTATCTATCTATATGGGTTTATGTCTTCATAGGATCACAGGAGGTTACTAGGCTAATGGCCCCAGATCCCTTACAAGCCTAGCCAAGTTCAACCCATGTTCCCAAGGGTGTCTGGTTCGAGCAGATACTAAAATCAGCACCTATTGCCCCTGTCCAAGAGGGACACAAGTGGAATCCCCAGGGTGAATTTCCAGTTACCCATCCAATTGTCCAAATTATGCTTAAATAGGGCCAATGGGTGGCTTTGCTTAACATGAATAGGAAGCTTATTCCAAAGGAGGGGCAACCTCTGTGCGATAAATGTGTCTCTCCAACAAGTTTTGCTGATATCACATACCAGGTTAAGGTCTTTTGAGCGAGTGACCCATTTGCCGTTTGACTTGCGAATGTGCAGCTTTTCCATTGAAGCTTGGTCAGAGATTGCTCTATATGCAAGACACAGGTCACCTATGAGCAGTCTCTATGACACAGAGCAAACTGATAATGATGTCAGTATGTCCACATAAGACAGATCTTGAAGACCCTGAATTTTCTTAGTAAGGAGCCACTGTGGTCTCTCCAATTGCTACAGGTGTTTGGAAAGGAACATACCAAAGGGAGCGCTGTACTCTATCACTGGCATGATGAGGGAAGAGTACAGGGAGGGTTATAACCTCTTTTTTTATCTTGAGGTCCTTATTTATGAGATGAGCAATATAAAATGCCCTTCTTAGCACTGTGGAGGCACGGTGATCAAAATTAAGGTTGCTGTCAACCTGTTTGCCCAGATCTCTCACCACTCACTGTGTGTTTAGGGTATTGTTATTGATGAGGTAGTGTGCAGGAACATCTCCCCTTGCCAAAGGGGATGATAATGCATTTTTTGGTATTAAGTTTAAGACCATGACTTTGGCACCAGTCATTAGTCTGCATAAGGCCTTCTTGCAGGATGTTGACATTGCTAGGAGTTTCAACGATCTCTTCAAGTTTACAGTCATCAGCAAATTTTGTCAGCCACAGTCCTTTAGTTTTAGCCTGTACTTCAGAGAAGTAAATTCTAAACAGTAAGGGTCCCAGAACCAATCCCTGTGGAACACCACTAGTTATGGGTCTGCTGGAGGAGGTGGAGTCCCCTATTTTGACCGTACAATTTCTATCAGTGAGACAGTTTGCAACTCACTTGACAGTATATGGGTTGATACCCATCTGGGTGAGTTTATCAATGATGTCTGAGTGAGGGATTGTGTCAAAGACCTTAGCTAAGTCTAGGTAGACCATATGCACAGATTTGCCCTAGTCTAGGGCTTTGGTGACTATCTCAAAGAAGTCCACCAAGTTTAACAGGCATCATCTCCCCTTGACAAAGCCAAACTGGGTAGGGTTGAGCATTTGGAGATTTTCTATATCTTTGTTAATAAGGTCCATAATGATTTATTCCATGGTCTTGGAGATATGGCTGGTCAGGTTAATGGGTCTATAGTTCCCGGTGTCCATGGATGCACACCCTTTATACAAAGATATGATGGTAGCTGTTTTCCATTCCAATGGGATAAAGCCAGTGCTTAGGCTGTGATTGAAAAGCATACTCGATGGTGATGCTAATTCCTGTTTTAACCCATGTAGAACACAGCCCAGGATGTTGTCTGGTCCCATAGAGGCTGTGTTTTTGGCCTTGGAGAAGGCATTTAAGACCTGCTCCTCTGAGATACTTGGTGGGGGACAGTTGTTTGGGATGCTTTGGGCTATATGTGGTGGGGACAGGGGAGTGAAGTTTTCACTGAACCTGTCAGACAGCAGGTTTGCTATATCCACAAGTTCTACATATGTAATACCATTAACTACAGGTTCAGTGCAAATCTGGGCCTTACCTTTTAGTTTACAGCTGTAACTAAAGAATGCCTTGTGGTTATCCTTAGGGAAGGTAATTTGGATTTGCAGTTAGCTTTGGAGGACTTCACCAGGAGTCTTATTTGATTGTTTAAGTTGAGGAGGGAGTGTTTCTAGTTTTGAGACTGTTCTTTCCTATTAATGGCAGTTATTCACCAGGCAGATTTGTTTTTTCTTGAAGATCTTGCTTTGGTTCTATCAGGTATGGCAGAGTCAATACAATTGTACAGGTGCTTGTATAAAGCACTGGTGTTTAACTCAGCATAGGTGTCTGTTCCATCAGTGGGAGGAGGGGCTATGAAGCTATTTATGCCATCACATAAGAGGTTGTAAATGCCCTTGGAGAAGTTTTTTAGTCCAGTTGTTGCTAAGGGGGGTTTTTGTGTTATAGTTACTTCTAGCGAGACTGATTTATGGCAGATCTCACAAGGGATGGCCACATACTGGAGGTGATTCAGCATTTTCCCATATTAGTGAGCATCAGGTCCAAGATGTTTGAACCCCTTGTGGGTGTGTCCCAGCCATTGGAGTTAAGGAAATCTAGGAACCTTTGGTGGGCAGGTGAGTTAGAACACATATAATTAACCCAGTCTATGGATGGGTAATTAAAGTCACCCAAAACCAGGGTGTTTGATTGTATCTTGATTAACTCAAGTAGATCCAAGTAGGCTAAGTTGATGTTCTGATTCATGCAGGAGATCCTATAGCTGACAATGACCTGAAGAGGGGTCTTACCTACAGCCAATTGAACCTGAAGTAAATCAAGGAAATCGTGATGTTTAGCCAGTCTAGAGGTGTATTTATCTTTAATGAATATTGATAACTATCTCCTTTAGTTCTCATGCCATCAGTTTGTGGTCTGAACGTGTGAAAGGAAATGTAACCTAGTATAGCAGGGGTGCTCTCTGCAGCCTTAAGCAAGATCTCAGTGACTGCACAAATGTCAGCATCTTCTAGGGTGAGGACTGCTTCTAGTGGGTGCAGTTTCTGGTTTAGACTCCTGGTGTTTAACAGGATAACCTTGAGGTTGTTTTTACAGGGTATTTTTACATCAGGAATTTTGTTCTTGTGACATTGCCAAAAAAGGCACTATGGGAATGGCAAGAGCCTTTGCCAGTACCTGAAATCCCAGGGGTGACAGATGAAGATCATCTCTTGCATAGCATCAAGGTCTGTTCCACGTCATCCCAGGCTGAAAGATACTGGATCCCCTTTGAATGATACCAGAAACTAAGCCAATTGTTGAAGTCAATAATTTTTTGTTTGTATTGTATCATCCTAGGTGAAGGTAAAATGCTGCTTATGGCTAGGGACATACCTGCCTGAGACACGTAATCTGAGAGCTCAGTCATGTCTCTCTTCATATAGTCCAGTGAGATACATCTCAAGTTGTTCACGCCAACACAGACTATGACAGAGTCATAACAGTGCCTGTTTTTGAGAGACTTGCGTGTGTGTGTTATTTGGTGGATCCTAGCACCCGACAGACAGCTGACTGTGACCTTTTCCTTATTCATCCTGGTGACAGGGATATCTGCGTGTCTCACAATTGAGTCGCCTATGATTAAGATGTTTGTTTTTGTATTATGCCTTAGGAGCTTGACTGGTGTATGATATATTATATGTGCTAGGTTCAGCAGAGGATGCATTATGTGAAATGTGCTTGTGTTTGGGAGGTCTCTGATGTTTAGGTAAGCTTCTTATAAGGACCTCCACATATGTAGGTTTACGTGTTCTTGGTTTGGTAGGTGCAAGAGATGAGGTGTTCATGCTGACAACCTGCTTAGTATCAGATGGACTGACTAGTGAGTGAGAGAGCCTAGATTCTAGGTTCTTGACATAGACGCATCTCTGACATAATGAATTTATGTGGACTAGAAGAAGTGTGAAGCAATTGCTACATTGCCTCAGGATGCCCAGGGTGACCAGGCTGGCTGGAGAAACTGTGGGAAATTGTCCATTCATAATGCTATGTGTTGATGTCAGAAAACAGGGATAGGACAAGATGGAACAGGTAAAGTAAAGGATAGGAGAAGTGGACAAAAAATATGAAGGGTTAGTGGGTAGGATCTGTGTTGGTACCTCAGGAGCTTCACTGAATGCATCATCTGTCAGTGAGGGACAATCATAAGAACTCACCGATGGAGCACCAGCAGAGTAGTAAGGGAAATTTGCAGGCAAAAGTGTTTTCATCTATAACCACCAGTGGTGCCCACTGATGGGCAGCAGTGCACGATGCACAAATGCGGTGCTATGTAGTAAATGAGACAAACTGATCTAAACAAATTAACCAATAAAGAAGCTCAAAGCTGAGTCCTGTTTCAGCAACCTTCAATCACATGAGTTCTAACTGCACACTCCTGCCACTTGGGTGCAGGGGAACCTTCTCCAACAAAAAATGTCCTGGTTTAGTGCTCAAGTTATACAAACAGAACTAGGTTTATCATGTCTGAATCTAGTCTATGCTACAGCAAACAAAGTACAATTTCAGTATAAAAAACAGTTCAAATAAGCAGTGATATGGTAACAATGCAGTTCAAAAGTGCAATATACAGTGAAAAATTCTACTTAAGTTTTGCAGACATCAGCAGATGGCTTGGATTTGCTTAGGCAGCAAATGAGTGTAAACTGATTTAAACAAATTAACCAATAAAGAAGCTCAAAATTGAGTCCTGCTCCAGCAACTAAATATACACTCCTGCCACTAGCGTGCAGGGGAACCCTCTCCAGTAATAGATGGCCTAGATTAGTGTTCAAGTTATACAAACAGAACTAGATTCAGCAGGTCTAAACATAGTCTATGCTACAGTAAACAAAGTGCAACAATTAAAAAAACAGTTCAAATAAGCAGTGATATGGTACAAAATGCAGTTTAAAAGTGTAATATGCAGCAAAAATTCTACTTAAGTTTTCGTGAGATCAGCAGATGGCTTGGATTTGTTTAGGTAGCAAATGAGAGCAAACTGATTTAAACAAATTAACCAATCAACCAACGAAAAAGCTCAAAACAGAGCCCTATTCCAGCAATGTTCAATCAGAAGAGTTCTAACTGCACACTCCTGCCACTAGGTTGCAGGGGAGCCCCCTCCAACAAAAGATTGCCTGGTTTATTGCTCAAGTTGTACAAACAGAGCTAGATTAATAAGGTCTGAAACTAGTCTATGCTACAGCAAAGTGTACACATTTCAGAAAAAAAAACAGTTCAAATAAGCAGGCACAATAAGCCTTCAACCAGCAATTCCCAGCTCTGAAGGGCAGAAGCTAGCCTCTCCTCCCACAAGAGTGTAAACCCAAAGCTTCTTAATGTAAAATAACTGGCCTGAAGTCCAAGTGCTTAAACCAGAACTAAACACTTTTAGAATAACAGACACACTAAGCCTTCAACCAGCAAGTCCAACTTAGAAGGATGTAAGCCTCCACTCCTGCCACAAGAGTGTAGACTACAAACTTTTCTAATGTAAAACAACTGGCCTGAAGTCCAAGTGCTTAAACCAAAAGGCTTAGAATAACAGTTACAATTTAATTAGGCTACTAACAAGCAATAATAAATGCAGCAGAATAAATGCAAATGGACACTTTTTAGAACAAGCAGCAAAAGCCAAATAAAGTATTAAAGTAGGAAGAAACACAAATACAGTAAAAGCAGCTGAATAGTTAAATTTATCTAAAGCAGCTAATCAAAATTCAAAAAATTGAGATACAATAAGGTGATTTTGAATAAAAAGATGTACACACACACACACACACACACACACACACACACACACACACACACACACACACATACACACTGCACATTGTGTCAATGAATTATTGACTAGTATTCTCTGTTATTTTTGTAACATATTGCTTCTGGTTAAATGATGTGTGTCTAAGTCTGCATACAACACCCATGAATGCTTGCTACTAGTCAGGACAATGTCGGCCTGGTTCATTAATCTATATGGATATACTTATATATTAATTATTGGTGATGTAGGTAGGTACCTTGGATGTATGGGTTCTGATGTGAGATTATATTCCCTCCTCTTTACATTTCTTACATTTCCAGCTCTGCTATTTAAAGTATTACAGCTACAGTCTCGTGAATGCAATACCCGAAAGAGAAAAAAATGAAAGTACAAATATGAGGAATATGAACTAAATCCAACCCTTAGAGCCTTCTTCCTAATTCAATTTATGTTGATCATACAGTCAGTATATATGAGTAGCAACAGTGTAGGCTTGCCGTAGAAACACAAAGGGTGGTAGAGCATGCGTCATTGTTATTTGTGTAAATCTCAAGGTTTCTGAAGTGCTGATACATACAGGTGAGGTTGTCCAGATTCTAGTACATTGACCTATATGTGTACATCCCTGGGAGTAAATTGCCATGCCTTTTTGGTATATTCCATCTTCCTTAGTCTCTCTCAAGACTGTAAAAGCTGATCTCACCCTGAGTCATTGTCTGACCTCAGACACATAACCAGAAATCACCTGAATCTGTGACATAATGCCTGTCAAGTGCTGATTCACTGAACTATAGTATAAGAAAAACTAACATTAGTCTATGCAGTTTCAGGCACCACTGTGCAAACTAGATGTGTTCTACACATAAGCTGAACTTGGATTAGTTTCTTATATAAAATTCATTTTTTTCTAAATAAAACAATGTTAAGCGTTTGTAAGATACCACGGAGGTCTAATGGTTTGATGTTTCATGTTACAGCAAGACTAATGAGTTCTTTATTAATGTAATATACTTTAGGATGAGAGTTTCTCTGTGGTTTACAAAAGTTCACTAGAAAATGTCAAAGCACAGTTAGCCAGATCTTGATTTATTGAAGCAAGGTGACGAAATGCACTTCAACCACAAAAAAAAAAAGTAAATAAGTGGTTAAAACCCACAATATTTTAATGATTTCAAGCAACAAGCAAATGATGTGTGGGAATACATGCTTGAGAACAGAATAACCCCACCCCTTGAATACATAGCAAGTCTGAAGTCACAACGCTTCAGGGATTATTTCATGTTCATGGAGCTGGGCTTTGTGACACCACCTATTTTCTTAGACAACCACTTAAAAATAACATGCATGTTCTTATCACATCAGTCATCCTATAAGAAAACCCTTCTTGATGAGTCCTTGGTCAGCTATTTCTTTTACATTAGTCAGAATTCATTACCTCTTCTGCAAAATTCTGCATTTTTGAACACGCTCCCACCTGTACAGATGCATGCTATGATGTGCAATGTGCTTGTTGCATAACAGCATGCATCAAGACAGGCTGCTAGTTTACTCTCAGCCAGTAAGAAACACCTTCCAGCAAATGAAGAAATAAGACATGAGATCTAATGTTATGTTATAAAACAAGTGATATAGGAATATAGACTTGCTTTACTTACACTGAACCACAATGTGTGCAGATGGTGGAAGAGCCACTCATTCATGGGGAGGCATGGTGGGTATTTGCATCAGAGTCCTGTAATAAATCAGATTATACAGTAATACACTAATAATCACTAGCTGGGACCACAGTGTAGAAGGATAAAGCCTTCATTATGACCCAAGTGACCCGGGCACAGCTAATTGCTTAGGTGTCTGGTGTGTTGGTGGGGAGGATAGGCTTGTCCATTCTGAGGAGAAGAGGGAGGGACACGTACACTGGGCACACTAATGCTGCTGATTTCATTGGTGGAGACAAGAACAACTGTGAAGGTACCACTCAGGGTAAGCAGCGTGTCCTTCTGATAGCCTCTTGCAGAACTGGAGGGCAGTTCAGCCATGATGCCCATTGCAGGTCTTACCTTCAGGGATATTTCTGGGCATATAAAAGGGCAGGGAAATTAGTAAAAACACTTCCCCACAGCACTATGGTGTTGCACCAATGTCCTTGATCTCGTCATTAGCACCCACATAGTTTAGGAATAGCCTATGGGAGGTTGGGTCCAGTAGACCTGATGAATAAGTAAAGGACCTGGAGGCAGCGGATGGTCAGCTGCAGGGAGCCAAAAACAAGTTAAAAAGTTATATAGTAAGACTCTTTCTATTACATCTATGAATGAGGACCCTCCCTGGTTGTTTCTTGGTTGAGGTGAATCACAAGCAGTTGTCACGAGTGTGAAAGGAGTCAAAGGAGCACAAGTGCAAAGATAAGATAGACAATTCCTGCAGAACTGCCTTCCTAAAAGTAGCCTGACCAATGGTGACTAGCAGGTATGGAAAGAGGGTGGAGTGCCATTTTAGTGACTGATACCTATTGGATAGGTAGATTTTGAACCATAGAAGGGTGGGCCAAGCCAGACCTAATGAGGACTTTTAAAGTAGAAGTTTTGTGACAAACAGTGTTGCAAGCTTTAGAAATGTCTAAAAATAAAGAGGAGGCTAGTTTGCTGTTATCTCTAGCTTTATATGTTAAAAGTCCAGTGGTAGTACTACTGGAAAGAATGAAGGCATGTTGTGTGGGATTAGGAGTTCTTCTTGCAGTAGATAGTTTAGCAGTTATTGTTGGATACATTTTTCAAGTATTTTGGAGAGGGGGATAATATTGCTATAGGTCTAAAGTTAGTAATGTCTGCTGAATTTCCACCTTTGTCCAGAGGGAACAATTGTGTGTGATTTTTTCCAGAGAGAGGAAATGTGGGATACGTGGATTGACACATTTATAAGGATTGAGAAAAAATAGGTAATGCTACTGGCTGGTATTTTAAGCAGAAAACTTGAGCTCTACTGACCTCAAAGGCTCATTCATGCTCATGCAAGACTGTCAGTTATGAAGTTAAAAATCTCTAAAGGAAGACAGAGATACAGTCCTCTTAAGGAATTATTTTGCCAGGCAGTGCTGGACAACAGTCCTGTCCTCCACAAAGTTGTGTCGCATAGGACCTGCCGACACATTTACCTTGACCAAGTAATAACCAAAGCTTATGTCATATAGGAGGAGTCTGAACTAGGAAATGAACACCTGCAAGCTAACTTATCCGGGTAGTAGAGGATATTCTTCTGCGCAGACTAAGAACTCTTTCCAGTTAGAGGTAAATGACTACCAAGTGCAAAACTTCCTAGAAGCTTCAACCACATTTTAGATCATGGAACAAGTGGTTTATATCAGGACCAGGCTCTGAAATGGAGCTGGTTGTCATCTCAATCAATCACTGCAGACATAACTGGCTAGGATAAGAAGACATTCCTGTATCCCTAGGAATCCTAGTACCCCAATCCATGTTCTTCTTAGCAACCAGTGGGGCAATAGGAATGACTATTCATCTTTCTTCCCTGAAATTTGTGATGTGGAATGGATTCAATGGAAAAAGTGGAAATGCATCCAGAAATCCTACATGCTAAAGTGGAAGTGCATCCAGAAATCCTACATGCTAAAGTGGAAATGCATATAGAAATCCTACATGATAAAGTGGTAATGCATACAGAAGTCCTACATGCTAAAGTGGAAATGCATACAGAAATCCTACATGCTATGAGACTACTGATTATGTCTCATACTGCTGGACTGAGCAGAAGAGGGAGAAAAAAACACTTCCCCCAAGAGGCAAACAGGTTGATCTCATGAGTGCTCCACTTACAACAGACCATATCTGGATAGTCACAAAATTTTCAACTCCAGGAAGGACTAGAAGACATTTGACAGTGCTTATCGCCCAGGGGATGTAAACTGCTGATAGAGTAATAGTCCTGTCTATGGTACAGTGCCAGACAAGCGCTGCCTTTCTCCACAAGGTGTACAAGTTTATAACACCTTGCTTGATAACAGTCCACAAGAAAGACTGCTTGTCTTACTGTATAAGAAGAAGCTGAGAAGTAGTAGTTTCTAAGGCCTTTGGGGACAAGACTACTGCTCTGAACTCCAACTGTTTGATATGAACTCCTTCTCTTCAAATAGGAGACACAACTTTCCATGTTGCATGGAATATCAGGTGAGCTTCTCACCTTCCAGTCAAACTACTCATCATAAGAGCATTTGACAGATTCATCTGCAGGAAGAAGAGACCCACTAGATATTTGTTGTTGTACTCTGGGCCTTGGTAGCAAAAGCACAAATACCAAAAGAAGGTCTGTGAGCACATGATGTCTCTGAAGCCAGTGACATCACACAGTCCATTACCACACCAGCACCTTCAGCAGTGCATAAGATGATATGAAGATTATGTCATGTATAATAGTAATGATACCTACCCTAGAGCACATTGGAAGAATCTATGTGGACCACAAATGCTGATGTCTCAAAAGGCAACCACTGTGTCCAAAAATACCCTTCTGGTGCCCTACAGGAAAACGACATAATCCCTAACAGGGTGAGCAAGGATAATGTAACATATCAGATGTCCTGGTTGCAGCTGTTGAGTTCTAGAGTATGACAGAAACTGTGCATCCATTTTGTGAACAGGAGGAGAAAGGATGAAAAGCCCATCGTTCTTGCAGAAAGACAGCATTTATATGCCCATTGAGAAGTAGAATTGGGGCACGTTCAAAGTCTGTGCTGAAATTAACTGATCTGCCAACACAGCTCTTTCTATGGGAAGACCTGTGGGCCCCAAAATGTGACCTAGGCAAACCATATAGAGAAGTTGATCTCTTGATCTCTTCTGATGGTTCTTCACATCAGGGCAAATTTAGATAATCTCTCCCCATGGGTAGCTCTAAACCAGAACCAGCAATGTGGTGGAGTGAGCAGATGAGTTATCATCCTGGGTTACTTAAGTGGCATGAAGTGGGGAAGACAATATGATACTCTACAGCCTTCTTTGGATTGTGAGATGTCCACTTTTTCTAGGACTTGCCCAGATATAAAAGAAGAAATAATGAAGGTGGTAGGAAGGTATTAACTGGGTCATCCACAGAGGTCAGAATCTGTTTTCTCCTCAGGAGGTTATTGAAGAAACCCTGGACAGACTGGCTGAAGAGTTATTTTCCCCAAATGAATGGAAATCCAGCCCTTTGTTCTCAAGTTCCATCTTTAAGAAGGACATCTTTAGCCAAGACATCCTGTCCAAAGACTCAGACTGGATCCAGCAGCTCTTACCAAAACATCAGTGCATACAGAATCACAAAGAGACCCATGGAATACCACTACTGAACCACAGGTGGTTTTGTGAAGATTCTCTTTGAGCTTAGACTCAGGAGTGTCTTTTAGCTTATCTACAGCCTCCTTAAGAATTACTTGATGATATGAATTTATAAAGGCCTTGAGCCACATGTTATTGCAGTATATTATCTTACCAAATCTGACCAAAACTGCAGACTTTTTGGTTACAAGTGGCAAAATGTTGTAGATTCTAGAACCTATGCTAGACTTAAGAGATCTCATAGGAGTCAGCGGAGACAAAGAGGTCACAGTCATACTTAGCATACACAGGCAGCAACTTACAGAGGGCATCAGACTTCTTATGGACTGGCGGGGCACTGTCAAGGTGGCTTCAGGCTGCCTTAATGGAATCCTGAAATGACTACAGGGGAGGATAACTCAGGGCATCTAAGGCTTTCTGTCAAGAAACTTCACTTGATGCTTCTTTGGGGAAGCTTTACCCAAACATAATATAGGTAGTGCTGGTGTGGGCATTGATTAGTAACCTGATAACCACATGGACACTTATTCTACTGTTTAGGCATACAGATGCAAAAATAAATCAGTGACATCAAAGATTATGAGCTGAAATAAGTAAGTGGCAAAGAAAAAAATGACAGGTTGTGGGCACATGTACTTGCGTGACTGGAGTGTGGCATCATGGCATACACTGGTACAGCAGCTGAAATATCCTTGCATATAGGACTTTACAGAAAAAGGGTGCTAAAGGCTGATAGCTAAAGAGAAATACCCTAACAAGGACCCATTAAGAAATGTCTGCAATGTTAGATCAATTAATTTTGGACTTTTCTTTTTTATTGATGCACAGTTCTGCACCTTGCATTTGGAAAACTATCATATGACATAAAGTGTTGCTAAATCAGTTACCCTAAAAAATAAAATACATAATACATCTTCAAAATAGATTTGTTACCATGAAAAAAATCATGAAATTCTCCACAACTAGTTGCAAGAATATAGACCCATCAGCTAAAAATACAGTAAGCTGTTCAAATGTCCCATCATTCTACTGTTTTAATATTAATCTTTTGATGGCCAGCAATGCTAAAATTAATTTATTTCTGTTGTATATGGATATATGCAAATAAATTAGGTAATTTATGATACTAATTATTATATTTAAGAGCACGTTAAAGCCTTATAATGTAAAATTATTACAAAGCCTCCAAGTATGCACTGTGGCCTTCAGTAATAAATCAGTTATTTTCATTTTAACAACACTCAGTATCTTAGAATCCCAATAAGCTTTACAAACAATTTTAACTAGGTTGATCTTGATCTGTAATACAAAGTTTTAGTTGATGAGTAGATTTTACTGAAATTAATTTACCAGTTTCACAAAAGGGATAGTTTAGGACTTATTGTAAGCAAATGATCCATTTATTAACTATCGATATTGTGAATAAACTGGGCGACTATGGTGGTGCAGCAGTTAGCATTGCTGCCTCACAGCAAGAGGTTCTCCGGTTCGATCCTCGGCTGGGGTGCCTTCTGTGCAGAGTCTGCATGGGTGCTCCGGTTTCCTCCCAAAGACATGCTGTAGGTGGACTGGACACTCTAAATTGGCCCTAGGTGTGAGTGTGTGCATGTGTGTGCCTCTGTGAAAGGTTGGGCGCTGGGCTGGCAACTCGACACCGTAAAACTCCACTGCCAATCATGAGCGGACAGGTGATCCGCTGTGGTGACCCCTAACCGGGAAAAGCCGAAAGAAGAAGAAGAAGAAGATTGTGAATCAACTACTATTATTCAGTCAAAACTCTCTTGGCACTGTCAATCACAAACTTTTCATATACTAATATAATCTTCTGAAAAATACCTAAAGAGTTAATTTTAGTCTATATATTTCTAATTTCATTTAATCTTTTGCACAAGTGGGATTTTCTCATCCATTTTCCTTCTGTATATGGTTATAACATTATTGCTTATATTGAAAAATATTATATAGTCTGGCACAATCTTTTGAATCTGCATATGGATCCATAAAATAATAATTACTTAACAAAGATACTTGAACAACCTAAGGAATCTGTCTAGTTCCAACCTCACTACCACAAATGTTGAGGTAAAAAAATAAAAAAAAAACAAAGAAACTAGTGGTCTTAAAGCTTCGTTGATGACCTCAGTCACAATAATTTCCAAAAATGATTAAACCCAGGTAGTGTTTCAAAGCAACAAGCCTTTATTTGTTGCAGACAAGCAGTCCTCAGTAACAAAAAATTAGAAATATTTTAACAATGTTAAACATATCAGATTTTATTACTTAAAAGTATGTGTGGAAAATTTACATACTGTTTAATTTTAAACCAGCCTATTCAAGGCAAACAGTATAAACAGGGCTGTAAAAGTGCATTTTAGAACAGCAAGCACCCAGCCCCACACACTACTACTGATTAGATCAAACTAAATCCTAGTTAAGGAAAACACTATCCTATCTACTTGTAACCCACATTCCAAAATCAGGTATTAAGAAAAGCATACAATACACATACAAAGGCTTTTAACACATAGCTATCTAACCATAAACATAATCTAGAACACTATAAATATAAAAATACATCTGTCTGATATCATCATCTAGTAAATATTCATCCATATGTATTAGTGTGCACAAAATACTAAGTAATTAACAGCTCAGAAAAAATGCTTAGCAATTTCATGTTTACAGCCCTAAAACATGTTTATACAATGAAAATTAGTAGAAAAAACATACAAAAATACAGAAAACAGTGGATGAAGTAAACTAGTAATGTATAAAAGTGTGCAGGTGTGTACATGAGTGTGCATGAACATCCACCAGTATGGCAGGGGGAATTATACCAATTCTACATGGTAATAGCAGCATGAATTAAATGTGTTTTGAATTTACCATTTAAATCTCTGGTGTGATACAATAAATCTAATCAAAGCAGAATTCAGGTTAAAATAACTAAACATATATACATTTATACACATTCTACACATACATTTTATTATTATTTAGTATTTTTGCTACTAAAATATTTCCTCAAAAGAATCTGTAAAGGTTTTTTTGGGGGGGAATGTTTGAGGAAATATCCTCTGACAGAGGTGTCTCACTGTCAGCCTGAGTACTACCACTCACTTCTGCCCTTGCAGTTACTCTGTCCAAGTGAACATCAGTACCTACCATCAGCTGTGGCTCACCTTCAGGCTCACTGCAAAAGGGTAGCTCCCTCCCTGAAGTAGCCACCTCACCAGCCCGGCATCAGGTGTGGAGTCTGTCTGGGTCTCCCCCAGGCTACCAGCCCCACATACATGTCTCCAAGCCTGACTGCATGTAACTGCATGCACACAAGGTATTGCATTATCAAAATCATTCACTATCAGAACATCTGCAGGGATATCCTCAAACACAATTACTTGCTTGCTTCCTTTTCCATCCTCCCAGTCAAGGTAAACCCTGGCCAAAGGCATTTAGAATGGGGTCCCTCCTAAATCTCTGACTGGAGTGGACTGCTCCAGCAAGTACTGCTCCTCTTTAACTACTGCAGGCTCCATAATGGTTATGTCAGAGGCTGTGTCTCTCTTAGCAGTGACCTGTTTTCCATCCACTAAGATAGGATATAAACTCTGGTGATAGTCTAGTATACCTGTTGTCTCCAGACAACTTACAACTGGCATACTGTTACTCCCACTTGCTGGCTTCCCCACCTTTTGGTCCTCACCTTGCTTCAGTGGACATCTGTATGCTACATGGCCCCACTGGTTGCATTTAAACATATAATCCTTAATCCTGGCCATGTACCTAAACTACTGGCCTCCCCTGTTACTGATGGACTTTGCTTGGGGTGGTTTAGTCTGCCCACCATGCATTCCTTTATATCCCCTTCTAGTGCAGTGATGCCATGCATGCTAAGTAGAGATCCCATTTTTCCCAGCTCAACTGCAGAGTTACTCTCATGATCCACCAACCAGATTCTCATGTCCTCAGGCAATGTGCTAAGGGCTTGTCCCCTCACCAAATGGTCTGCCAGCCTTTCAAAAGTGGTGACCTGAAACCCACTCATCCAGCTATGAAAATAAGTGCTTAACCTGGTGTGAAGATTGGGTGAAGATAGGTGAAGACTGCCAACCTAGCCAGGTAGAATTTTGGAGATAATTCTGTCATCTGTAAATATTAATGTAAACCACAGGCTTGTTTTCTTAAATGGTAAAAATAGTGTTACATGTGGAACTGGAAAAAAATGTAACAACAGTGCACTCTACTGACCAAGTAAAGCATGTTGTGACCCTTTGATATTAGGACTCAGAGCCAGTGAGTCTAGAGTGGGGCATCCTGCCTATTGTTTTAAGGGCAGAGTTAATGACCAGAATTTGCATGCATTAATGTCCTTTATTGCTCTGGTTTCTGCCCAGAGGTGAAGAATGTAAATGTAGTTTCTGTTAGCCTGGGAACCCAGGGAAGTGTGAAGAACTATGTAATGTGAATCAGGAAAGTGATTTTAAAAAACAGAGAGAATCAGAGAGCATTAAGCATTTTTGTCTTGACCATCCAACTCATCAGCACTGCCTTGCTCTATATGTAAGTTTATCTTAGACTTGTGTTTTGTCTTAGAAAGAGCTAGAAACTATAAAGATTAGACTAAATGTTTTTCTGGGGTCTATATCACATAATTGAAAGCTGATAACTCCGAAGCTCAAAACCGCAAACTTTAAACCTCGAAAGCTGACAACATCGAATCCACAAAAAAAAACCCTTAATTAGCCAAAACAAAACACACACCCCCCGCTACTTAAATATACCAACTCCAAGATCTCACTACAGTGCAGTAAAGAGAAAATCTTCCCTTCCTACACTCTATGGCGATCTCCATTCTACGGTTCAACGTTTTTGAACTTCGAGGTTTGAAGTTCGGAGTTTTATGCTTTGGAGTTATCAGCTTTTGAGCTTATGATATAAACCCACTTTTCTCTGATGTCAGAACTGTACTACTAAAGTATTTCTCTGTGATCTTTGAATTCTTGACTAGCACTGTGTAGTAAAAGTATTGTCTTGTGTTTTGACTATTTGTTATTAAATATTTTTAAACCCCTTTCAACTGTGGCTGTTTTTATAGAGATAATTTATGCTCTTTAGGGTACATGCATGCCTTTGGTAAAATTGTACAAAGCTACTTCAATAGCTTTAGCCCTGGGCTATACTACTAAATGGATAATAATATTGCACAGTAATAATTGGACACCCTTTTAAGCGACTTTGAGTAGCTGATAAATATTAGTGGGCGGTGGCAGCTGGTACTACCATATAGTCTGGGAAAAAGGGGCACAGCTGGAGGACCTGTGCCAGCCTTCCCCAGGAGTGTCTGTGTGGTTGTATAAACTCTTTTCAAAGTGTGTGCGTATGTGTGTGTGTGTGTGTGTGTGTGTGTGTGTCAGCTACTTGGGCAGGGACACGAAGCACTGGTTGGACAGAGAGGGTGCTGGAGGTTTTAGCTTGCCCACTAGGCTGAGATCTGGACCCTATAGCTGTGCAGTGGGGAGTCTTATTGGGGACCTGGAGAGCAAGGGAGCGACCAGCCCTGGACTGACTGTGATCTCTGTGTGCTCTTAAGAGAAATTGCACTTTACTGTGTGTATTTGTTATCCTTTCCTCCTATATGAGATGCCCCTCATTGGTGTTAGTGGTGAGGATTGAGGCTCCTTGATTGCTGGGCCAGGGTACGGGCATCACACTTGGCAATATAATCACATACACTTTCATCTGCCTTGTGTCTGTGTTCATGAACCTTTTTTTCTTTAAGCTTCAGGTGTTGACTTAAAACATTCCAATAAACATTGTTTTACTTTATCATAGCTTAAACAATCAGTATCAGATAATTTAAAAACAGCAGTTACAGCTTTACCGTGAAGTAAGGGGTTCAGGAACTGTACCCAGAGCCCTTGGTCAGCATTAGACTGTTTACATAATCTTTCAAATATATGAATAAAACTATCAGAATTATCACCTCTGTAAACTGTGGAAGAAATTTACTGACCATTACTGCTTCTGGAGTTCAATTTTCTCCCTTGTCCATTACCTCAATGACCCTAACAAAGAGTCAGCATTTCCCTCGCATGTTGGTGCTGTTTCTCATTTTCTTCGGCCTCCAGACACTGCAGTCTCTCTGCTGATTCTAATTCCATATCTTTTGCCTGCCGCAGTCTCTCATTTTCTTCAGCCTTCCAACACCACAGACTCTCATTTTCTTCAGCCTCCAAACACTGGAGTCTCTCTGCTGATTCTAATTCCAAAAGTTAGACCTCCAGTTCACGTTTCTTTAACTCCAGATGGATTTTTAAGTCCTCTGATGAAAAGGTGAACTGTCTTGTTTCTGAGCGCTGCACATCCCCATCACCAAATGATTTGTCTTCCTGATTGCTGGTTCATGCTGCAGCTGCATTTAAGGCTGAAATAATTTCCTCTTTACTCAGGTTGGCATGCATCATTCCTTTGCCTTTGCACACCTTGGCCAACTGGTTCTTTGTCAGCTTGCCACAATCCTCTGCTTACATCTTTGCTTTCCCTGACTAAACTAAAATAAAAAATAGATAAATAAGTAAAACTGTTTTGAAAATGAAACTCTGTATGTTTACCTTGTGGCTGCTGAAAGTACACACACCTTCAGTAACAACTGCCTACAGGCTACAGAAGTTCAATTAATATCCCACCACTGCCACCAATATGTGACATCCCTCATCTGGGCCAATAATCAAAGAGCCTTAATCCTCATCACTGACACTGGACAGGGATGATCACTTGGAAGAAAATGGATACACATAGTATTTTCAGATACAACTCTCTGCACCAAGCATAATTTCCCTTAAGACCATCCAGGGAATACATAGTATTTGCAGATGCAGCTCTCTACACCAAGCACAATTTCCCTTAAGACCACCCAGGGAACACACTCAGTCCAGGGGCTGGGTCCTGCCCCTCTCTCACCAGACCCCCTATAAGACTCCCCACTGGCACAGCTGTAGAGTTGAGTTCTCAGCTGTATGTTCCAAGCCAAGTCCTCCACAACCCTCTCTGTGAAACCAGTGCTCTGTGTCCCTGCTCCAAGTAGCTGACACGCACACTCTATGAGATTTGATTTCATACACACACATACATATTCAGGAAAGGCTGGCACAGATATACCAGTTATGCCCCCTCTGCCCAGACTATAACATAGGTACTGCCACCAGAACAATCCAAAGCCAGCTTCTCTAAGGTTCTTACAAGTGTACCCAATTATATGGAGTAAAATTAATACTAATACAAATGGTAGTGTTTGACCAATTCAGCAAGGCTTTCAGGAGGGGCCAGAGTGTCACCAAATAAATATAAGTACGGTAGCATTGTCGCCTCACAGTAAGACGTCCTGTTTGATTCACAGCTAGAGCGTCTTCTGTGTGGAGACATGCATGAATGGGCATACCTTTGTTGAAGGTTGTGCATCAGGGCCAGCAACTCAGCATGTAAAAAATCTACTGCCAATCATTAGCGGACCGCAGTTCCGCTGTGGCGACCCCTAAAATGCGAAAGGCACAACAACAACTCACAAATGTTAAAATATTCTCTAAAAGACCAAACACAATGAAAGATTTAAGTATATTTAACAATAAAAGAACATGAAAATATTAAATATCTATTTAAATAAACACCAGGGTTTCAATCAAAGGAAATATTAAAAATAACACATATGGATAGATGCACACAAATACAGAAAAAAACAGTACTTAACTAATCTCACTATATTTTCCTGACTGATATAAAGAATTACTATTCCCTGGTTACTTACTAAAGCAAGGCAAGATGAAGTGAGTGGGTGGTCTTCCTTCTTTGTCAGGTTTCAAAGACAGACTGCTCTGAGACTTCTGCCTCATCTAGTATTAAAATATCATTTCAGTGCTGGATTACAGAATGACATCACATACATCTGGTCATCTGACTCTGATTTCTACACTACCCCCTTTGCTAGAAACTGAACAAGAATTTAGCACATATGTGTTACCATACACACAGACAGAGCTTTGGTGAGATGTGTTATAGCAGCTGGAAGCTATAAAACCATTTCAAAACGTCCACCCTTCCAGGGTAGCAATAAGTTTACCCTTAAGAACAATACAGTAGGATTCCTAGTCCTGGTTTTTACAGACATTTTGTCTCTGGCTGTAATCAGAACTGTAAGATACAATCTTTATGGCCTAAACCAGGTAATTCAAATTCATTCTATTTTCAAAGTTAGCTGGACTGAAATTAACCTCTTCTCTTTCAGTATCCTTTGTTATAATATACTCATTTCAACAGTTACAATATAGTCTGACATACATGTGCATTTCTTTTCTGTCCTGCAGGACCCACTGTTGGTACATTTTTAACACAAGCAGCTTTACAAATACAATTTCAACACAAACACCTGTACAAATCAGTTTGATATACCAATTGCATATAATTTTTTATAGAAATCCAGGTAGCTATGCTGGCATATTTTACACATCCACTGCCCTACTTCTCCTGGCATAGCTGGCAATACCTCACATCATCACACAGCTAAACATATCTAGCCTTATAGTCAGATAAGTCCAAATGAATGTGATTAATAAATACCACAGAAAAACATTGGTAGCTCTCATGATAGGAGCTGAGCAGGATTCAAATAAATGAAAATCTTGAATGTCATATACACTGGGCAGAATGGGTAAAAAGTATTGTCTTTAAAGTGAAGAAAAATATCATTTATATTGCTCTGCAGAACTTGAATAAAGTAATTAAAATAATACAGTACTTGTTGCTTACAGTCACTGATGTGGTCCCAGCTCTGCCATATTCTAAGCTTTATCTGTAGATGCATACCACAAATTCTGGCAGATAAAGCTAGATGAAGACCACTCCAAGCTGTGCACATTTAATGTACTATTAGAAAGGTATAGTTGTGCTATTAGAAAGGTATAGTTCTTGAGACTTCTATTTGATATTTTGCAGTTGCGGAAGTATTTCAGAGAGCGGATGCACAAGTGATTGAAGGCTTAGAAGGTGTTAAAAGTGACATCTTCCAAAATTCCATTATTTATTCAATGTAAAAATGCAACAGGCATCCTTTTCAACATATTACTTATTCTATATATAAATTCCTGTTGAATGCTATATGTATGTGTTGAATGTTTCCCCATGTTATGTAAACATAGTTATGAAATGCTAAATGTATATACTGAAAGTTTTCTTTAATGTAATAAATATCTGCAGATTTTTTTCTCTGTGGCTCTTCTGAAAAGGGGTGTCAGAGTCTGATTAAGTCCCGTTACCTAAACGGACTAAAGCTCTTAGTCTACATTGGTTAAATAAATTGTTTGGTTTGTAAAACACTTGTGGATTTTCTATATATTTAGCTCACTCAGCTGCTTTTACATCATCCACTGGGTTCTGTAGATTTATTGATGTTATTGGGTCTTTATTTTGGCTTTCGCTGGTTACCAGATTAAGCCTTGGGTTGATATTATCTATAAATGTAGGCATTATTTTAAATGGGGCATAAAAAGAACCCTAAGATTCTGCTTCTTTTGGGGTATCAATTATTAATGGAATATGCTTACATATTACTTTAAACTTAGTTGGATCCAACAGAAATAGTTGTTATTTATCCATAGCTGTCATCATATATCTGTGAAAGTTTTTCTGTTCTGAGTAGCCCTAGTTAGGGAACTTTGTGAAAAATGATTATTTTTACATTTCTGCACTTGTATATTTCCAGTTCTTCAAAGAAAATGCAAAAATCAAGTCTTTATTAGACCTTGTACAAAATCTGACAGAGAGGACTGGTTGTGCATTTTCTTTTTAAATAACATCCCTGAACTAGAATTTCAACTTGAAACTCCTTTATTAGTTTTCTTAAAACATCTGACAGAGCTTTGAGTACTGAAACCTTTGGAGTTTTTTTATTAGGCAAGCCTTGAATATGTTTGGAAAATGTATTTTTATTCATTCCCCTCATTTTTTGATTGAACAGTCTTTCATTAAGCTTTTTGTGTGTTATTTATTCATTCTGAAAAATATTTTCACAACTAAATCATGCTGTTTCCTTATATCTATTCAATTTCCACAAAACACAGTGCATGTCTGCATGAAGTTTTCCAGCAGATAATCTGACATGCCAAACGTTATGTTTTCTATCTGTACTGATTTGAATAATGCCTTTGCATTTATCAAAGAAAATGATACGAATGTAGAAGGTAATAATAAATTAATTGAGCACAGTTTACTTTGATCTTCTGTAGCAAACAGTGCACCACTGAAGCTCCTGCAGTATTCAGGCACTGTTTGAGCAGGAAGGAAGTGTTGTAGCAAACTGTTTCGCTAAACACTCAGGTGGTCATAATCCAGTATGGCTGTCCTTTTCAGATGTACTTTCTCTTGCCACCTTCTTTTGTACATAATGTCCTGCGTAATTTAAATAAACCCTGCTTGATCATGGCTTTGCAGTTCCATGAGTGACTGCTATGGTAAGTGTCATACTCAGAGATTTAAAGCTTACAAACCTTTGCCTAAAAGCTACTCTGTGGCAACCTTTTTATATGAACTTTTACTGGCCTGTTACACTTTTAGTTTAAGAAAACTATGCAAATAGCAGCTCAGTGGTGAAGATGTATAAAGCCCTGACTGGAATCCGGATGACTTGCATTTGATTAGTTATCCAGGCAAGGATTAAGCCAGTTGTGAGGGAAAAGGAATGTTGGGGTACAGCCTCTTCATTTTTCCTAAGGGGAACAGTGGGACATATGTGTCTTGGGATGCTCATTCCACATACAATCCTTCATGAAGATTAGACATGGAAACAGGTGCGTACCTTCATATGGAGTGAGAATGCAGAGATAACATTACTTACAAAGGTAAGTCACAACCTCTGTCACAAGGCCTTAGAGGTATGCAAAATGGCAGGACAAAACTTGAAAGAAAAACAACCTCTTACGGCAGCTGGATGGCTACTACTCTGATGCTATGTTATTGCCCCATAAAGGGGAACAAATGAGTGATAACAACCAGAAGGTCACAAGTATACTTCAAAAATAAAATAAATGAATGGAACAAGTTGTTACATCACAATAATAAGCTTTCTGATTTTAAAGTTATTGGGCTTAATCTGTCAGCCATCAGACCACTCCTCAATCTTTTACAGAGGCATCTATCTGTTCACTGCCACTATTTAACACTTATACGTTACTTTGAAAGTTAACATTTTGTCTTCTGCTACTAGTTTTGTTGCAAAAAAAGTTAATGAAAACTACAGGAGACTTCAAAATAGACACTTCTAAGGTGAATTGCATGCAGAAACCTTGTCAATGTAACAGTGCTATGAATTATCTAATCATGTCTTTAGGCCAAATGCCCTTTCAGCAAATGCCGGTGATATTCAGAAGAAAGATTTTTTGTAGGGGGCAAACTCCTTTGCACCCCGATACCCACAGGCTTAAATATACCTACTCCAAGTTCATACAGGAGTAGAATAAACTGTTTGCTTCACTGTTACACCTAATGGTTTCAATGATTTGCCTTCAAATTAACATTATTCACTGAAAATGTACTCGACTGATTAATATATTCCTGAATTATCAAGCATGTAGACATTCCTTACCTCAGAAACTGACCCACAGAAGACAGGGAAATACAGCAAATACAGAAAATTGTATTATCCCAAGGGAAAATAAATGGCAGGAGTTATTGGGATAATTCACAGAAATTATGGAATGCCCAAAAGGATCAACTTTTCATAACTGTAAGCTAAACAGAAGAAGAAACAGTAAACTGTTTGATCCCACAATAAATAGATTTCTTTTGTACTAGTTGACATCAGATGAAAAGGTAGGATTTTTACACTTTAATAACAGAAAGGATACAGATATGGAATTCTAATGATAAAGTTACCCAAGAATTTGGCAAATCTAAAGCTGCTGGCAGTACCTGGAACCTTCTCTGTCATTGTACAATACTGCAAAAGTTTGTAGTAATAAAGGTAGATGTTACATGAAGAAAGATATTTGCCTTCACCTTTTTGTTTAAAAATACACCTTTACTGAATTATCACTTGAGACATAGGCAAACTTACATTTATATAAAAGTAAACAAACCATATTAACAAGTTCACATTTACAAACATTATACGTCACATATAGTCTTCTATACAATATAATCAATCCAACATTATATAAACTGTTCATTTTCTGCATTCTCTTAAACCTCATTCCTCCTCCAAAACATTTTTCTGCACGTATTGTTAGCAGAAATTCATTTTTTCTATGTAATCTGCTCCTACTCTTTTCTAGAAATCCTACTTCTTGTACGTTTATCTCTGTTACAGTATTCATTACTTCAAGTACAGTTGTTTTAAATTTTGATTTCAATTTTCTAATAATTGCTTTATGGCAGCCACCAGAATTAAATTTAATAAGGCCTTACTATGTATTGGCAATTCAGATGCTGTATCCCAGCTCAAAAAAATTAATTTCTTTAGTTACAGTCATTTGCTCGGCCAGTATTCCTGACAGAGTACTCTGTATCGAATTTTTAACATCTTCCAACTCATTACACTCCGAAAACATATACTCCCAGCTACATCTTTCTTCCCCACCACACCTCCATTTGCCATATACCGGATGAAAAATTCTTTGTCATCGGCTTGGAGTGTAAAATACCTATGAAAACACTTCCAAAAAAATCCTAAATCTTCCATACTTTGTTACATATTTGGGAGCCATGCATAAGTCCTTCCATTGTTTCTTTATGAATTGCTTTTCTAATCTCTTTCCAATCTTTTTGACCTCTTCTCATTGATTCCTATAGTTATCATGCAATATTTTATATGCCCTACTAATAATCCATTTTTTAACATTAGCTTCTGTTTTAGAATCAACTAAGAACTCAGCCATTGCAGGTCTTCCCCTATCCCTTTCTCTTTGTCTGCACTCTGACATCAATCCCTTATAAGGAAGGCAGGCTCTAGCCTGCAATTCAAATGTCTTCTTAGCCTCTTTCCATTCTGTTACCTCTCCCTGTCTAATTATCTGGTTCCAATACCTTGATTCCTTTGCTATCTGCCTCCAGTAAATTCTAGCTCCCAACTGCATATTCTCTGTACTTCTAACTGCAGTTATCCCTATCAGCAGAATATCCTTTCTTCATTCCATTGTTGACTTAGTTCTTAGAATACTTTCTTCTATTTCATAAATATAATATTCTGGATGAATGTTGTTATTCTCCTTAAGGATCTACACCCAAAATCGGGTCTATATTAGAACATCGAAGTTTCAAAACTTCAAATGTATTAATATCGACCCCTATTCAGTGAAAGCTGAACATATTGAAGCAATAAAACCAAATTTTTTCCTAGGGAAAGAATTCGGTTGTCCGTTTTTGTTGCTTCGGTATTTTCAGGGCTGTGATGGAAAGTTACGGGTCGGGTTTAGGTAAGTGTGCGATTGAGTGCAGGTTAGGTTAGTTAGGGTTAGGGTGCAGGTTAGGTATGTGTGCGATTGTGTGGACGTGAGGGTTAGGGCGGGTTAGGTGAGCTAGGGTTAGGGCGCGGGTTAGGTATGTGTGCGATTGTGTGGATGTGTGGGTAAGGGCGAGTTAGATGAGTTAGGGTTAGGGCACAGGTCAGGTAAGTGTGCGATTGTGTGGACGTGAGAGTTAGGGCAGGGTAGGTGAGTTAGGGTTAGGGCGCGGGTGAGGTGAGTGTGTGATAGTGATGGATCTTAGGGTTAGGGTTTGGGTTAAGGTAAGTGGATAGTTAGTGGTGTGTGTATAGTTTAGTGTAGGGTTAGGTGTAAGATTTTAGGTGTATGTGTGTGGATTCCTGTTTATTTGGTGTGCTTGTGTTGTGTGTATGTGTTTTGGAACAGCAAATTTTTTCCCTAGGAAAAAATTTGCTGTTCTATATGTTCGATGTTTTCAGCTTTCACTGAATAGGGGTCGATATTAGAACATTTGAAGTTTTGAAACTTTGATGTTCTAATATAGACCGCCAAAATCCCACTCTCTCCTTATTTTTTAAATTATACCCAGATCTTCAACATCATCCTTTTCCACTTTGAATTGCAGCTTTCTGCTTGTGTTGCGTGCATGAGCCCTACCTATGTAGCTCTAAAATATCCCTTCAAATCAGGTAATCCTAAACCACCTTGTTCTATTGGAAGGATTACCGTATCCGACTTGACTCTTGTCCTCTTCCACTCCCAGATAAAATCCTTCAGTTCTTTATTAATTATTATCCACAACTTATCCTCTGGTTGATAAACATATGCCTGACCTGTGTATAAAATTAAAGGGAGTAAAAACATTTTTAATGCTTGATCTTACTATCCGTATTCATAGGCAAGAGCTTCCAGTTTCTCAGTTTTAGTAGTATTATCTTTTAAGTGTTTTCTCACATATCTTTAGATGCCATAACAGAATCCTTTTTAACCCATACTCCTAAATACTTCATTTTATCATAACCCCATAAATATGGATAATAATGAAACAATTCATGTGTGGGTACATAGTTTACAGTTATAGTCTTTGTTTTATCTTCATTAATTTTATATCCTAAAAAAAACTTGGAACTGTCTCATAATGTTCTACAATACCAAGATGTCATTTTCTGTTTTTTTCAGGCACAAAAAATTTTGTTTGCAAACAAAATCAACTTTTTTGATTAGCATACCAATTATATCCTTAAATTTCTGAGTCTTATTTTCTTTGCCAATGGTTCTAAATATAACACAAATAAAAGAGAAAGAGGACACCCTGCCTGGCTCCTCTGTTCAATCCCAACTTATCACAGAAGAACCCTCCTACTTTGATTTTTGCCTCGGATCCCTCATATATTCTCCTAATTAACCATATTATTGCATCAGGGAATGCAAATGCTTCCATTGCCCGACTCATAAAATCCCCGCTTATTGATTGCTTTTTCTACATCAAGACTCACCAACAACAGTGGTATTTTCTTATATTCTGCTTTCCTCTGGGTCATCATTGTTCTATTAATACTGTCAAATGTTTGCCACCCCTCCAAAAAAAAAACATATTGATCCATATCTATCAAGTTTGGCAACACGTTTGTCATTCTATTAGCCATTACAGACATAAACACTTTGTAATCATGGTTTAAATTTGAAATGGGCCCATATGAAGTTGGATCTAATGGTCTTTACCTTCTTTAGTTATTACAGCCACCACAGTTTTTATTCAGGATGTTGGTGCTTCCCCTTCATTTTTAAATACTGTTAAACAAAAGCTTCCAGATCGTTATCACTTTCTTCCCGCTTAGCTTCCACCAGTATACCATCTATTCCTGACAGCATTCCTGCAGATTGGTTATAGAACACCATTTTTTATCTCTCTCTCTCTCTCTCTCTCTCTCTCTCTCTCTCCCTCTCTCTTTCACTTGCAAATTATTGCAAATCAAATTCCAGTTCCCAGCTACAAGTAATATTCCATGCTAAAGGCTGATTGTTTCTCAAAAAAGTTTTCTTTACGTCCATAATTACAGCACGGTTAGCTGCCTTTCTGGGGCTAGGATCCATCAAGTCACACAGGCACTCAGGGCATTCAACTACAGGTATTAGTATGACTCTGTCATAGTCCATGTAGGTGTTAATGACTTAAGACATACCTCCCATGATTATATGAAGCAAAACATTATCGAGTTTGCTGATTATGTGTCTCAGGCAGGTACGAGCCTAGCACTGAGCAGTATACTATCTTCTCCAAGGATAATGCCACGTTACCAACAGAAAATGATTGATTTTAGCAATTGGCATAACTTCTGGTGTCAATCCAAAGGGGAACAATATTTGACAGCCCGGGAGGAAATGGTTGACAAACCACACTGCTTTGCCAAGGATGGTCTGCACTTATCCCCTCTAGGTTTTTGGATACTGGCAAAGACTTTTCCTACTCCCATAGTGCCTTTTTTAGGCAATTCCAAACTGATAAACCTTACAACTTAACTAAACATATGAAGGAATATCTGAAGGTGGTACTGCTCATGGCTAGAAGTCTTAACAAGAAATTCCACTCCTTGCAAGCCTTCCTCTTCCCTGGAGAGTGTAGACAGCTGTGTAGTAATGGAGACATGGTTTAAAGCCAATGGGAGTACCCAGCAATGCATGGTTATAATGCCTTTCACACCTTTAGACCAGATACTACACAGGAGAGAACTAAAGGTGGTGGAGTCTCAGTCTGTATTAAAACCAACCTTGCATCCAGACTAGTTAAAGTCTATGACCCCCTGAGACTCATGCATGTGGTATTAAAACCAACCTCACATCCAGACTAGGTAAAGTGTATGACCCACTGAGACTCATATATGTGCAACTCATCATAAACAGGATGTCATATCATATCCTTGCAACCTATAAGTCCCTTTCATGTTCCAGGAAACCCATACTACCTGTCTCAATGTACTTGAGTCCTTCACCACTTCACACAATGCAATATTCTTGGAGGATCTCAACTACCCCTCTATAGATTGGGAATCTTACACCATTTCTAATGCACAAGCCCAGTGATTCTTAAACTTTGTTAATACCAACATCCTGGAGCAGTTAATCCATTCTCCTATCAGGGGTGCAAACATCTTTCACCTTGTATACAAAAACATGGGGGGACGTCGTTTCTCACCCAATGTAATATTTTGCTCATCAGACCTGACCATAATGCAGTATTAATTGAAATTGAAATAAAATCTCTGGAACCAGCAAAACCAAAAACCTTTAGGAACAATTCCAAGGCTACCCTCTCTCTCTCTACTAAGCATCACCGTGGCTAAATTAAAAGCACCTCCAAACCCAGTAAACACCACAGCATATGCTGGGCTATTTACAAATCTCTGTATAGCCATATTGATAGCTATACTGTGTTGTGCCCATACATATTAAGAATAAGCAAACTCAAAAGACAAGCTACTCTGGTGGAATAACAATATAAATCGGTTATACAACAAAAAAAAAATATCTTGTCCATGTGTAAGAGGAACAAAGACATACATACTAAAAAAACCCTGACCAAGCTAAACAGGCATCCAATAGGTATAAATAATTCTTCAAAGGCTAATTTCAAAGAAGAAATAGCTTCTCAGGCAAAGAATAACCACAAAGCGTTCTACAGCTATGTCTGAAACCTCAGGAGAACTATACAACAATGCACAGAACTTATTGTAAATGACATCACCCATACTGAACTGAAGGCCGCTGCCAACCTTCTGGCTGACAGAATCAGCTCGAATTTCTCCCCTAATAGTCTAAAGGGAATATCGCATACCACAATCCCCCCAACCATTACAAGGGAACATATCAACAATGCACTTTCTAAGGCCAACGTCACTGTATCAATGGGCCCTGATAACATCCCAGGATGTTTAATAAATAGCATAAAGTATGACCTTTCTGGTCCAATTGAATCACTTCTCAGCTGGAGCCTTCAGTCAGGTTTTGAGCCCAAGGAATGGAAGATGGTTACAGACATTCCTCTCCACAAAGGAGGTCCAACCACTGATCCGGGTAACTACAGGCCCATAGGCATACCTCTCAACCTGGAGACATCAAACATCTGGACAAAGGGCCTTAAAAAGAGGTACAAATCTGTACACTGTTTAACATACAATTTGCATACATAATTATGTAGCCCCACACACTTCAATGGAATTGTGGGATACCAACTTTCAAATGGAAACTGAAGAACAGACAACAATGGCCCCAGCCCAGACCCTGTAGTAAATTAGTTTTCTTTTTTTTTTTGAAATGTGTAGCAATGATGTTCACTGGGAAGGGAGAAGATGATGAACCTTAGGATTTTGTTTTTGGTGACTTACCACAAAACCCACATACTGCAAAGGTAGTGCATTTAATGGTAGGCAATATTCTAATCTTAGCAAAATAATATTATAGTTTGCTAGGCCCTCCAATAGTCATTCTCTATGGCCTACTAATCAGTGGCATAGCTTGAGTTTGTGTCATCCAGGGCTGTCTTTGAGTTTGCTGCCCTTCCCCCCCTGGCCCTCTCACAAAATCATGGTCGAATAGGGCCCCCATACACAGCCATTCCAATTTCTCATTACTTGTCTATTTTCCCCATTTACCATAAACACTGTAATGTGTGTACTGCTTTACTTCTACAATGATTATTTGGATTTCATTTACAACTTTTATTTTACATTTTATAGCTTAAATACTAATAGACATCTGTTAAACAAAGCCATACACTCTCACAATGAAAATAGACCTAGCATTAAAACTTCTCTACCCTTGAAACTGACAAAGCCATACACTCTCACAATGAAAACAGACTTAGCATTAAAACCTCTTTGCCCTTGAAACTCACATTCATTAAAACAGCATTGAAACCCACATTCAAAGAAAATGCATTTGGCCAGTGGTGGATAAAGATTACCTTTGGGCTGTTTTCAAATCACAGGCCCCTTGCGCACAAAACATACATGTGTTCTTTGATATATTGTATTAAATGACATTCCTTGTATAATACAGCACACTTGTTACAGTGCAATTTAAATTTATTGTTTTGAACATTTTTCCAGTAAGCATTGTAAAGAAGCTGAGATCCCTCATAAAATCCTCCAAAGCTAGTTACAAAAACAAAATTGCCACTGACTCTAAAGACAACCACAAAGCATTCTATAGCTATGTCAAGAATCTTAATGGCAACACTCAGATCTGCTCTGAGTTACAGCACAATGGCACAAATAACAACCCAAAAAGCACAGGAAACCAAAGTAGAAAGCCACCAGACACTCGAAGTCTGTTGTCCGTGAATGTACTTTACATTCAGAATCACAAAAATCTTGAAGATTAAATAGTAGCGTTCAATGCTGATACAAATAGACAAAATCCAGTGAAAAAAAAATCGAATGCTTTAATTGTAGAACCACAGATAAAAACAAGCGCTTTCGCCTGGTGTATCCCAGGCTTTATCAAGTTAACAAGTGTAGTATAGCCATCCCTTCTATTTATATCATGGGATAGGCCGGGCAATCAATTAATTAATCACTTAAAGTCATAACCAGAAAAACAACTTGTTGTTTCTAAAGGTATGAATACCATACTAATTACATATGAATAAAAACTTTAGTATAAATTGTGTACTGGTTAATGAATAATAAAAAGTAAATATAGCAAAATTCTGTATCAAAATAATTGCATAACACAATTGTCTTTCCTATGTACTAGTTTAAAAACTCTAACAAATAGAGTATATAATTATTGAATGATTAATAAGATAACATTCTATAAAAAGTACAATAAATAACAATCATTAAAAATCATGTAAAAATCATAACTTAGTCAATATGTTGCACATAGTTTAACAAAAAACAAAAAACAAAAAACAAATGCCCCTCATGTTGTCACAGTGCAAACACTACCCAAATCATAGATACTAATCACACTATTACCCCAAAAGAAGGGTGTCAACATTACTTAAAAGACCAAAGTGGAACTCCTTACTTGCAAATTATAACTGTTTACTTCTAATCTTGAGTACACTTTTAAGACTAACCGCATCATTTAGGCCTGGGAACCTAGTAGCATCCAATTGTAATTGCCACATCAACTCTCGATGCTCAAGGAAATTCTCCCAATCTCCCCCTCTAGGGTCGGAACTGACCCTTTCCAAAATGAAAAATCTTATCACCATGTTACTACACTTTAAAGAATGTCTAAAAAAAGCATTACTTTCCTTCTTCTTTTCTACCTCATATGTATGTTCATAGATTCTTTTCCTAATAGTTCTAGTTGTCTTTCCTACATAAAAGGCGGAACATTTGATACACGTCCCCAGGTAAACCACTCCAAATGAGTTGCAGTTAAAATGTTCCCGTGCCCTCAATGTACGCCCTCTAGATGGAATATATATTTGGCCTTCATTTAATAAGTAGGGGCATTGTTTACAAAACCCACACTTAAAGGAACCATTCCTTCTGCATGCATTATTGTTGTTGTTAATCGTATATTTATGACCAACCTGCTCAAATATATCTTTTAAATTCTTATCACGTTTTCTGATAAAATGGATTTTTTCAGGGAGCCAGGATTTAATGTCATTTTGGGACATAAGTAATGGCCAAAACATGTTCATTGTATGCTCAATGCATTCAGAATCCCCCGAATAAGTATAAACGAACCCTCTAGAAATTTCCTCATGCTCATGCCTTTTATTGCTAGGTAATGGTAACCCCCGGCCTAATAAGGGGGGATAGTGTGTGTCTCTCTTTGTTCTAATCTCATCAGCACATTGATTAATCAACCATATCGGATACCCCCTTTCCTCAAAAAGGGAAGAAAGATTCTGGATTTCATTCTCGAATACCTCTGGACCACTGCATATTCTTGATATTCTAATCATCTGTCCTCTGACTATTCCTCTCTTAGTATAGTGTGGATGGAAACTGTCGTAATGCAAAAAAGCATTCGAAAAAGTTTCTTTTCTAAAAATCTGAGATGTAAAAGTGTGATGCTGTACATCCTTTGTCAAAGTGACATCAAGATAATTCAGGGAATGCTCACTAAGCTTATAGGTAAAGGCTAAGAAGTTAGTGGAAGAATTTAAATGGTTGAAAAACGCCAGGAAGCTGTCCTGAGAGCCTTGCCATAATAAGCACACATCGTCCAGGTAACGCCTGTAGAAAATGATGTTTTCTTTCCAAGGCGAAGCATGAATGAATTCAGACTCCCATTTATGCAGTACAATGTTAGCATAGGAGGAGGCACAAGGGGCACCCATTGCCACCCCCTTACACTGCCTAAAGAATTCTCCATTAAAAAAGATGTAATTATTAGTCAGAATAATTTCCATGAATTCCACTATTAAGTTAACTGTACTGTTATTAAATCCTGACTTGGTGGCCAAAATTTCGGTAAACCACTCAATACCGATGTTGTGGGGTATGCTAGGGAACAATTCAATGACATCGATGGTTATCATTAACAAATCAGGATGATACCTGTCCAAAGGAATGCTAGCCAAGAATTCCCAAGAATCCTTACAGATGTGTGGTAACAGAGAAACAACACTTTTCAACCAGAATTAAACAAATTTACTCAAAGGTTCAGTGATTCCACCAGCTCCTGAAACAACAGGACGGAATTTTAGGGGTGCTAACCCTTTATGAACCTTCGGTATTCCAAAAATAATAGGTATTCTGGGATTGGTGACCTGGAGATAATTAAATAACTTCTCGTTGATACAACCTTGCAATAAATGGTCTTTCAACATATAGTTTATCTTAGCATAAGCCACATTAACTTCATTCTTTGATACTTGTTCATAAGTGTTATAATCTTGCAATATTTCTTGAATGTGGTTCTCATAATCAAACTGTTGCATCAACACCACACCCCCACCCTTATCTGCTTTCATAACTCGAATCTTATTATCTTTCAAGATATTCACTACTTCTTCCAAATTCCTGTCGAAATTAACCATCTTAGAATTGCATGGCGTACCACAATTCCTTCTAAGTTCTTTTTCCACTAATTCTTCGTAAATTCTCAGACTCGGGTGAGTGGGTGGGTTAAAAATACTACTTCTATGTAAAGAGTTGTCAATAATGTTCTGTCCTTTAAAATAAATAGACAAATTTAAATTTCTAATAAATAGCTTCAGTTCCACTAAAAGTTTGGATAGATTAGATGATTTTGCAGGAACAAATTGAAAACCTTTAACAAACAGGTCAAAAAAATCTGAGGTAATGTCTAAACAAGTGAAATTATAAAGGTTTAGGTTGTTACTAGTTATAACCTTGCAGTTGTTGCTAACATCCATACTCCCTCCATAGGGGGATTGCTCACCCATAGAAATGTTATGAGTTCCCTCGCCCGGGCAGTCTATTACCAAATCTGTATGCCTTTGTATATAATCATAATCAGATTCCAAAAAAATCGGGGTGTTAGGTTGTTGATCTATACCATCACAAAATTCACCAAGAGTCATTATTATCTGCGACCCCTCCCCCAATTCTGTTGAAATGGTGCCTGATTCCTCCCCATCGGTCTGCCCTGGGGAAATTGAAAAAAATGAGGGGAGCTGTTACCACCCTTTTGGGCCAGCCGTTCACTTCTCCTAGGGGGGTCCATGTCCGGGGTACTGGTGTTATTGTCATAACTTCCAACATTATCTACATTTGCATTGTTTAATGTGTTTGAGTTGTGACTCATAAGTGAAGGATATGCCTTACCATCCCTGTATTCCTGAAGGTCCCTTTCCAACTTCCTAGTTTTCCTTTCTAAAACTTTTAAACAGTGCTGGTCTACCTCTAGGAACACATCGTCATATTTCTTTTTATAACCAAGAAAGTTCTTATGCCTAACAATGGTATCATTTAATTCATTTAATTCATTTAGAATGCCATTAGCTTTGTTCTGGTAATCATTTATCATAAGTTCCAGCATTTCAAGACCAGTTCGGTTAAACAAATCAACTAGTTGTGCATGCAGGTCTGAGCCAAGTTTAGCTCCATTAGGAAATTTATACACACGTAAACCTTTTGGTACTCTTTGCACCTTAAGACATTCAGATAAATAGTTAATCTCCAGCTGTGTATTTTTGTATATATAAAGTTTCTTATTGAACTCATCAAAATTAGAGTCCAACTTATTAAAACTGGTGGTTACAGTACCTTGCTTAAAGCTCGGTTGGAACTCAGTCCAAGCTTTAAAATTAAAAGTTCCTCCATTGGAATTAGAGGGAGCAGTAGTTTTATTACGTTCCTTCTCCTTGCTAGTATTCCCCGTAGCTGTTGTTGTGGTTAAAAAACCTTGATTACTTCCAGCGCCGTTCGGCTCCTGAATATTGTCCATGCCCCTGTTTAATAGCGCTTCATGCTGTTGATTTCCCGGAATCGATGTATTCCGGACATCGTTGTTATTACTTATAGCATTGCTAATTTGAGTTAAAAGCTGCAGAACACGGTTAAACTCCTTCCGTGTTACAGGTGCCTCTTCAGGCTCGTCACGCAGCAACGCTGGTGTCTGTAGGCAATCTACAGTATCCGGAACTTCTGCCATGAGCAAACTGAAAAGAACGGAACTGCCAAGGAACAAATAACAACCCAAAAAGCACAGGAAACCAAAGTAGAAAGCCACCAGACACTCGAAGTCTGTTGTCCGTGAATGTACTTTACATTCAGAATCACAAAAATCTTGAAGATTAAATAGTAGCGTTCAATGCTGATACAAATAGACAAAATCCAGTGAAAAAAAATCGAATGCTTTAATTGTAGAACCACAGATAAAAACAAGCGCTTTCGCCTTGGCACTAAATATACATAACCAACTGATATTGCCAACATCCTGGCAGATAGGTTCAGTGCTAACTTTACCCCCCTCTCACCCCCTAGAGAGCCCATCTTTATACCGTAAGAATGCAAAGTTCCTGTAATCACAGCTGCACAGGTAAAAAACACACTCTCCGAAGCCAAGAACACAGCATCCATGGGACCTGACAATATCCCAGGCTGCATTCTACATGAACTACAGAATGAACTGGCACCCTACCTAAGTACCATGTTCAATCATAGCCTCACCTCAGGCTTTGTGCCCACTGAATGGCGCATCACGACGGTTATCCCACTCCACAAAGGGGGAGCCATGACGGACCCCGGGAACTACTGCCCCATTAGCCTGACGAGCCTGGCCTGCAAGGCCATGGAACATATCATCATGGAACTCATAAACAAAGACATTAGTAATCTCCAAACTCTGAACCCTACCCAGTTCAGGTTTGTAAAAGGCAGATCATGTCTTCTAAACCTGACTGACTTCTTTGAAGCAGTCACCAAAGCCATAGATGAGGGTAAGGTGGTTCAAACAGCTTATCTAGATCTCGCCAAGGCTTTCGACACCACCCCCCACTCTGGAATTATAGACAAGCTCTCTATACTAGGTATAAATCCCTATGTCACAAGATGGGTTGCCAAATGGCTCATGGACAGAACCCACAATGTGAAAGTAGCAGACTCCAAATCCGACTTCAGACCAGTGACAAGTGGAGTACCACACCATCCTCTCCTGTTTGGTATCTACTTCTCTGAAGTACAGGCTAACACAGAAGGTCTTTGGCTAACAAAGTTTGCAGATGACTGCAAACTAGGAGCCATAATCGAAACTCCTAACAATGTGAACATACTACAAAAGAGCCTCACTGAGAAATATGCCTGGTGTCAAAGCCATGGCCTGAAGCTCAATGCCAAAAAGTGTATTGTCATCCCCTTTGGTAAAAACTCTGTACCCATGAACTACCACATAAGTGGTAGTCTACTTAACGCCGAAAGTGTGATAAGAGACCTTGGGACACAGGTGGACAGTAGTCTCTCCTTTGATAATCACATCACCACAGTGGTCAGGAAATCCTTCTACATGGCTCACCTCATCACAAAAGGTTTCTCATCCAGAAAAAAAAAGGTCATTGTTCCCCTCTACTCATCACTCATTAAACCCATTATAGAGTACAATGCCCCTTTTGGTATGTACCTCACAAGACATCTACAATAACTGGAAAGGCCACAGAAATACCTCACAAAGAGGATTACTGGCCTCACACAGATGCCCTACGCAGACCGTCTCAAAAAACTCCAGCTTTACTCTGTTGCATATCGCCTACTCAAAGGCGATCTCTGCCTAACATACAAAGCTATGTCAAACCCAGAGCTGTTGGACATGCTCCACTTAAAGAAATCCCAATCCCTCCAAGCTACATGCTCTAGGGACCTAAACCTTGTCACCACAATAAACAGAACTTGCTGGAGGGATAGATTTCTGTCCCAGAGACTTCCCATATTCTGGAACAGATTACCTATCTATGTCAAACAGAGCTCCTCATTAGCACTCTTCAAGAAAAATCTTGATGATTGGATGGGAAATAGGAAATTCACCCCAGGGATCACTTCTGTGGCTCTGCTCGATAGGGGCACAGGAAAATAATTTTCTTGGGTGGCGAAAGCCAGGGTACCTTTTTGGCTAGGCTTATATAGGCCCTAGGGCTAATAGCCTAGTACCTACCTATGAACAAAATGCATGAACCACTAAAGACAAAACTGCCCAATTCAGAACATTTCCATCATAAAAGTCTACTCAAACTTCTACAATCCACCAGTATCAGTAAATATGCACAATCTCTGCAGAAGTAAAAGTTATCTAAATAATTCCACATTAAAGAGATCTGTAACATCTGTAACTAATGAATAGGTTGCTGCTAGCAAACAACTTAATATTTCATTGTTTCATCTACAAATAAAGTGAAGCAGCAATAAGACACACACACACACACACACACACACACACACACACACACCTGGCTATAAATGAAGCAGCAATAAGACACACCCACACCTGGCCATAAATGAAGCAGCAATAAGACACACACACACACACACCTGACCATAAATGAAGCAGAAATAAGGTGCACATACACACACACACACACACACACACACACACACACCTGGCTATAAATGAAGCAGCAATAAGACACACACACACACACACCTGACCATAAATGAAGCAGAAATAAGACACACACACACACACACCTGACCATAAATGAAGCAAAAATAAGACACACACACACACACCTGACCATAAATGAAGCAAAAATAAGACACACACACACACACACACACATGGCCATAAATGAAGCAGCAATAAGACACATACACACATACACACACACACACACACACACACACACCTGGCCATAAATGAAGCAACAATAAGACACACACACACACACACCTGACCATAAATGAAGCAGAAATACTACACACACACACACATCTGGCCATAAATGAGGCAGCAATAAGACACTCACACACACCTGGCCATAAATGAAGCAGCAATAAGTAAATGAAAGCACAGTTTCAAACGTAGCACACTCCTGCTTCTAAGCACAATGCTGTGCCTTTCCTGCAATAAGTAAATGAAAACACAGTACAAATAAGTTTCTCCTGCCAATAAATAAATGAAAGCACAGTTTCAAATGTAGCGCACTCCTGCTTCTAAGCACACTGCTGTTTCTCCTGCAATAAGTAAGGGAATCACATTGCCATTTCTCCAGCAATAAGTAAATGAAAGCACAGGCAGAGTACAAATAAGTTTCACCTGCCTATAAATAAATAAATGAAAGCACAGTTTAAAATGTATCACACTCCTGCTTCCAAACACACTGCCATTAAAATGAAATGTGGCACACTGCCGTTTCTCCTATTATCTCTTTGACTCAAAAAGTTAGACTGTTAAGGGATAGCATATGTTCCAATTTCTCTTTTAGAACATCATTTGGAGTAACAACAATCAATAGGAGTTTGAAGGGTGCAATTTGCAATATATTAAGGCAAAAAGTAATGGTTTCTGCCAGGAAGAACAAATATGCGAAGAAGTAGGATTTACATGATTCCAGCGCACATTTTAAATATACACAAAATGCTAAGAATGTGTTATAGAAATGAAATGTACACAAGGCTCAAATGCTCAATGCATATATCACAGTCTCTCAGATTATTTCTAGAGTGACATATACCATTTATAAACAGTCACATTACTGTTTATAAATACCACAGCTAAATGGCGCCTGTTTCTTTGTTTAAAACGTAGTAGTGCAAGAAAAGACATAGACTTAAGTTGTAGAACACAGGTATAGCGATTGCCTTATATTCAGTCAACCTGCTGCCCCCCATTAGTTTCATTCTTTTTAAATAATGGTTCTCCTGCTGCAGCGTACATGCATACACTGCATAGAGCTTTGACTATGGTTACCAAGTTTAGGCTGCTATGTAGTCCTTTCTTCTCCATTCAAAAAGATATTATTTATGACATATAAGTAAATGAAAGCACAGCTGTCAGTTCCTGCAGCTGACCGTAACTGTAAATGAAGCAAGCAGCACACACAGACTCAGTACAAATTAAATTAAATAAAACCTTCAAGCAAACTCCTGCTTCCAATCTAAGCACACTAGTCTAGTACACAGATTCGTTAGCATGAGTGCTGCCGTTTAAGTAAAGATAGTTTACACACTCCTGCTTAAAGGCAAAAGCTGTGTTTTACCTGGAGGAGCCAAAGCTGAGACATCCATGCATACCTCCCTGCAGGCTGCAGATGTTAAATAAGTCAAGCAGGAAAAACAAACCAGCCGTTAAACAAAGAATGCTGAGCCAAGCCAGGGAACAAAGCTGATGTCATCGCGCACGCCCAGGTGACGTCAGCAAAAAAAAAAAAAAAAAAAAAACAGAGGAAAATCGGAAATTAAAGGGGCCATGCAGGAATTCATGGCACCCCAATATTTTGCCCTCAAAACCGGTATTTACCGAGGAATTCGGTACTGTTGAGAGGTCTGCCCATAGGTCTTATCAGCCTCATATGTAAGGCCATGGAAAGAATATTCATGGACAGGATAAATGAGGATATAGGTAACCTACAAACACTGGACCCATCACAGTTCATCTTTTTTAAAGGAAGTTCATGCCTGTTAAATCTGGTGGACTTTTTTTGAGAGGGTCATCAAAGCAATGGATGAAGGTAAGACTGTACACACAGTTTACCTAGACCTGGTCAGAGCTTTTGACACAATACCCCACTCAGGTGTTATAGACAAGCTCACTAATTCAGGTATAAACCCTATTATCACCCACTGGATAGCCAACTGGCTAACTGATAGGAACCAGAAGGTCAAAACAGGTGAGGCCACCTCCACCAAGAGGCCAGTCACTAGCGGAGTCCTCCAGGGCTCGGTACTGGGCCTGATCCTTTTTGGCATCTATTTCTCTGAAATGGAAGTACATAAATGCTGAAGGTTTATGGCTGACTAAGTTTGCAGATGATTGCAAGCTGTGGGTTATCATCTCCTCCCCTCCAGACACTAGCATTCTTTAAGATGATCTATCACTGACTAATAAATGGTGCCAAAGCCATGTTCTTAAACTCAATGGTAAGAAATGAATAATTGTATCCTTTGGGAAGTCAACCATACTTATGAAATATTCATGTTGATAATACACCCCTAAGAGTCGACCCAGTGGTCAAGGATCTGGGTACGCACGTAGACAGCAGACTTACCTTTGAACACCACGTGGCCACAGTGGTGAGGAAATCCTTTCATGTTGAGAAACTTACAAGTAAGGGCATGGCATCTAGGTCCAAAGAGGTCATTATCCCACTGCACTCTCCCTTATGAGACCAATCATAGAGTACAATGCTCTGTTTGGTATGTACCTGAAAAGGCATATGCAGCAACTAGAATGACCTTAGAGGTTCCTTACAAAAAGAATACAAGCCGTAACAAAACTGCCTTATGCAGAGTACTTCAAGCTCTGAGGGGTGATCTATGCTTGGCTTGCAAGGCATCTGCAAACACCACATTTATGAATGTCCTACATATTCATAAGTCAAAGAGTATCCATGTGAAGCTGAATTCATCTGTTACCTAGTTTAAGCACAGCCTAGATCACTGGATGGGGAATAGGAAATTTACACCAGACTTGGCACCTATGTCCCTTATGGATGGAGGTAGCTTATAAATGCCTGGCCTGCAATGTCCTATTTGGATACAGGGCATCATTATTCTTTTGAGAAGACTTGACTAGGCTTAGAAAGCCCCCCCTCCCATGTTATTAGCCTAGTAAATCTATGAATCTATAGTATCAGTTTTAGGTGGAATATAAATGCATGCCAGTGTAATATTCACCCCTTGCCAGTAGCCCCTTACTACCACAAATCTATCATTATCTTTTCCCCCTCTTCTATCATGATTGGAGCTCTTCTAGCAATTAATATAAATACACTTTTTTTCCTTTGTCCCGGATATTCTGCTGAATATCCATCCTGAAATCCTTTCTTTATCAAATTCACATGCTCGGTTATTCCAAATGTATCTACTGTAACATTACTATTTGCACTCTGCATTTCTTAATATAATTAAATATTCTTTACTTTTAATCTATACTTGTGAGACCAATCACATTCTAAGACTATATGTAAAGGGTTGCCATTATGATAAGTCATTATTCTCACCTGTTATATATGACAGCTTTTTTAAATGTCTGTTTCCTGCTTTTGTGATACATGCACCCACTAACATTTGGTAAGTTGCTTCTTTATACATTTTTTCTTATCATCTCCATTTGAACCTATGTTACATTTTATAAGACTTTTTGTTTTAATGAAAAAAACTCAAAGAAAAAACACACCCCAGAACACTCCCATAACCTGTGAATTTAGTACAAATACACAAAACTATGTACATCTTCAAATAATGAAGTTTTACCCTGCTAATAGGAGCAATTGTCCCAAATAGACAGCTCCAAACATAGGCCTTATATAACCTATAGTTGGGATTATCCATGCTAAGATGCATGTTACTGCCTGTGCTCCTACTTACTGTAATTGGTGTCTATTCTTTTATCTTTATTCCCCTCCCAGATATGCAAAACAACTTGAACACTTTCAGGAAACATCAGCTTTTATCTGTGAAGAAACCAGAGCATTGACTTTTTAATGCCCTATAACCAGCTTGTCTCAAGGAAACATAAAAAATAGCCTTCAGTTGCAGGCTTCTAAAGACATGCTGAAATATTTATTGCCAAAGGAAAATTTTTCATTACATTCAGTGTTGTCTTATTTACTTATTTCCACATGTTAGTAGATTAAGTGTCTTAATCCAGACACTCACCTCTGCAAAAGTAAGAGAAAACATATCCGCTCTACATATATCATAATCTGTGTACTTTTGCACCCCATTCTCCATGTCAATAACCCAAGATTACAACCTGCTAATATAATATGCTTCATGCTACTGTCTAGCTTTTTTTCTCTTATTGTAATGCCTGCATTTCTTAATACTAAATAAAAGAAGAAAGCAAGGCATCTGTTTACTTTATGGGAAAGAGTAGTGGAAGTTAGGTTAAAAAGGGAGGTGATAATTAGTGATCAGCAGTATGGTTTCATGCCAGGAAAGAGCACTACAGATGCAATATTTGCTCTGAGTGTTGTTGGAGAAATATAGAGAAGTTCAGAAGGAGTTGCATTGTGTCTTTGTGGACTTAGAGAAAGCATATGACAGGGTGCCTGGAGAGGAGTTGTGGTATTGTATGAGGAAGTCGGGAGTGGCAGAGAAGTATGTAAGAGTGGTACAGGATATGTACGAGGGTAGTGTGACATTGGTGAGGACTGCGGTGGGGAGTGACAGATACATTTAAGGTGGAGGTGGGATTACATCAAGGATCAGCTCTGAGCCCTTTCTTATTTGCAGTAGTGATGGACAGGTTGACAGATGAGATCAGACAGGAGGCCCCATAGACTATGATGTTTGCAGATGACATTGTGATATGTAGTTAGAGTAGGGACCAGGTTGAGGAGACCCTGGAGAGGTGGAGATATGCTCTAGAGAGGAGAGGAATGAAGGTCAGCAGGGTGAAAACAGAATATATGTGTGTAAATGAGAGGGAGGGTAGATGAATGGTGAGGATGCAGGGAGTAGAGCTGGTAAATGTGGATGAGTTTAAGTACTTGGGATCAACAGTTCAGAGTAATGGTGAGTGTGGAAGAGAGGTGAAGAAGAGAGTACAAGGCAGGGTGAAATGGGTAGAGAAGAGTGTCAGGAGTGATTTGTGACAGATGGGTACCAGTAAGAGTGAAAGGGAAGGTCTACAAGAGGATAGTGAGACCAGCTATGTTATATGGGTTGGAGATGGTGGCATTGACGAAAAGGCAGGAATCAGAGCTGGATGTGGCAGAGTTAAAGATGTTAATATTTTCACTGGGTGTGACTAGGATGGATAGGATTAGGAATCAGTATATTAGAGGGTCAGCTCAGGTTGGACAGTTTGGAGACAAAGTAAGAGAGGCGAGATTGCGTTGGTTTGGACATGTGCTGAGGAAGGATGCTGGGTATATTGGGAAAAGGATGCCAAGGATGGAGCTGCCAGGTAAGAGGAAAAGAGGAAGGCCTAAGATAAGGTGTATGGATGTTGTGAGAGAGGACATGCAGGCGGTTGGTGTGAAAGAGCATGATGCAGAGGACAGGAAGAAATGGAAACAGATGATCTGCTGTGGCGACCCCTAACGGGAACAGCCGAAAGAAGATGATGAAGGCATCTGTATACTTTAGTAGCTTTATCACATACAACAATATCTAAAAATGCGTTAGTATATAAAAGGCAATTATATCATGAACATTTTATAGAAATACTGATAAGTACAGAAACAATTTTACTTACAGTTACCTTTTTCCTTCCTCTTCCCTTCCCCTTAATGTCCTTCCAAACATTAATGACCTTATGGCAGGCAGATTCCTTTCAGTTCCCCACATGTTTAACAAAGCCAAAAAAGCCTATTCTTTCCACTTTTTCTTGTATATCCATATTTCACAAATATGATTGATGCTTTGTAATCTCACATTTATTCTCTAATTTCCATGTTGTTTGGTCTTCTTCTTGTTCATCTCCATCTCCCAAATTAGGGTTGTGGTTCAATTTCAAGGGACTCCTGATTCTTCTAGTCAACTCCTGTGATTTTCTGTCTCTTAAGCATTTTCATTTAGAACATTGGAAAAGGTTTCACTTGCAAAGTCTCTGCATGTGCATTATTATCAGAAGAATGAGAAGCAGAGCCCTTTTCTGTTTCGTGGCTCGCCTTTTGTTGAACAAATGTTTATATTTCCCCCCCAGCCTAGAAGGTATCAAAAATGACTTAGATCCACCAGGAAAAAAAATTCTGAAGATGGATACAGCAACTTGAATCCCACACCTGCCTCTTGACATTCCCAGGTTGCTGGACTTAATTTGTCTCTTTTCTGCCTGGTACACAGTGAATAACCATTTTCCTCAAACACTCTACTGTCCTCAGTGTTTAATACTTTGCCCTTTTGCCATAGTTTTGTCAGGATCAACTCTTTCTGCTGGTAGGATTGCATCTTTACTAATGCAGTTCTTGACTGCTTTATCATGGCCAGCTTGGAGCATACACAGGATGTGCCCTTTCAACTAACAGACCGTCTGTGGAATTGCATTCCAGTTGCTTAGCTGTGCCTTCATAAAATAAATACAGCCTGTTCCTTCTAGTTTCTCTGGTACAGCAGAAAATATCAGACTTTCCCTATGTGCTCTGTCCTTTCAATTTTTTAAACATCTCTTCTCGAGCAGTTGCATGCTCAGCCAGCCTTTTCTTCATTTTGGCTTCTGATTTTTTGCAGTTTTATCAGCTCATCTGAACATAGGTTCATAGGTAAGTAGTAGGCTATCTGCCTGAGGGCATCTATAAGCCTAGCCAGAATGTGTTGGCTTTCGCCACCCCCTTAGATTAGTTCCCTGTGCCTCAGTCCAGCAGAGCCATTAGTTCCCTGTGCCTCTGTTCAGCAGAGCTACTGCAGTGATCCCCAGGGTAAATTTTCTGTTTCCCATCCACTCGTCAAGGTTTCTCTTGAAGAGTGTTAGTGAGGGGCAGTGCCTAATGTAGACTGGAATCCTGTTCAAAAACATGGGGAGTCTCTGGGATAGGAATCTATCCCTCCAGCGTGTCCTATTTATCGCTGTGGTGAGGTTTAAATCCCTAGAGCGAGTGGCTCTTGGGGATTTGTTTTTTATTTAGGTGGAGCATGTCCATCAATTCTGGATTAGACATGGCCTTGTATGTCAGGCAGAAGTCACCTCTGAGTAAGCGGTATGCAACCGAGTACAGCTGGAGTTTCTTCAGTCAGGCTGCATAGGGCATATGTTTGAGGCCAGTAATCCTCTTGGTGAGGTACTTCTGTGGTCTTTCCAGCTGTTGCAGGTGTCTTGTAAGGTACATCCCAAATGGGGCGTTATACTCTATGATGGGTCTGATGAGTGATGAGTAGAGGGGCACAATAACCTCTTTTGTTCTAGATGTGAACCCTTTTGTTATTAGGTGGGCCACATAGAAGGATTTTCTAACCACCTTGGCAATATGATTATCAAAAGAGAGATTACTATCTACTTGGGTCCCCAGAACCCTTATTACATTTTCTGTATTAAAGGGACTAACACGTATGTGGTAGTTCATGGGTACTTTATTTTTTCCAAAGGGAATGACTATGCACTTTTTGGCATTTAGCTTGAGGCCATGATTTTGACACCAGGTATCCGTCTCAGTGAGACCCTTCTGGAGGATTTCTCTATCAGCTGGAGAGTCAATTATGGCCCCCAGTTTGCAGTCATCTGTGAACTTGGTCAGCCATAGTCCTCCTGTACTTGTCTGTACCTCTGAGAAATATATACCGAACAGGAGGGGTCCCAGGACTGAGCCCTGGCGGATGCCACTTGTAACTGGTTTAGAGTCAGACCTAGAGCCTGCAACTCTCACCATGTGGGTTCTATCCATGAGTCAAACCCATCTCGTGATGTAGGGGTTTATGCTTAGGCTGGTGAGCTTGTCTATAATACCAGAATGTGGAATGGTTTCGAAAGCCTTTGCGAGGTCTAGGTAGGCTGTGTGGACCTCCTTTCCCTCATCTAAAGCCTTGGTAACTGTCTCAAAGATGTCCATCAGGTTTAGGAGGCATGATCTGCCCTTAACAAAGCCAAACTGAGTAGGGTCCATTGTTTGAAGGTTTCCAATGTCTCTGTTAATGAATTCCATGATGATGCGCTCCATAGCCTTGCAGACCAGGTTAGTCAGGTTTATAGGTTGATAGTTCCCGGGGTCCGTTGTGGCTCCACCTTTGTGGAGCAGGATAACTGTTGCTGTGCGCCACTCTATGGGTATGTAGCCTGTAGAGAGGCTGAGTTTGAATAGTGTGTTTAGAAGAGGGGTTAGTTCATTTTGAAGCTCATGTAAGACACAGCCTGAGACACTGTCTGGTCCCATTGAAGCTGTATTTTTGGCTTTGGATAGGGCTGTTTTAACTTGTGTGTCAGTGATTGCTGGGGCACTACATTTTTCTGGTATGGTTATGGGCCCTTTAGGGGGTGAGAGGGGGGTGAAGTTTGCACTAAACCCGTCTGCCAGAATGTTGGCAATATCAATTGGTTCAGTGTATTTTGTGCCATTCTGCACTAACTCAGAGCAGATCTGAGAGTTTCCACTTAGGTTTTTGACATAGCTACATAATGCTTTGTGGTTATCTTTGGTGTCCTTGGCAATTTTTCTTTCGAAGCTAGCCATGGATGATTTTATGAGGGATCATAGTTTCTTACTGATACTGATCAGGGATGTGTCTCCTTCTTGGGATTTTACTCTCTTCTGCACTAGTTTCCTCCCCCTATTGTATAGCTTGTTTATGGCAGGGGTCCACCAGACTGGTTTCCTTTTCTTGGAGGAGTGAGTCTTGGTTTTGCTTGGGATAGCATGATCCATGCATTCTTGCAGGTGCTCACAGAGTGCCTTTGTAAGGGATTCAGCAGCTTGGATAGCATTATCCTTTAGCATGGGGGCTGTGAGCCTTTCCACCTCTGTCTAAAGTAACATAATGTTTGCTTTTGAAAAGTTTTCCACGGTGGTTTCCTTGATTGGGGGTGGGGGCGGAATTTGGATATCCAGAGTGATTAGTCTATGGTCTGATTTAACCAGCGAGGGTTTGACCTCTGGTGTAGAACACCGGTCGCCCATGTTGGTGATGACCAGGTCTAATATGTTGCCACCTCTGGTGGGGGTGTTGACCAGTTGATCCAAGGCGTTCAAGTTTAAAAATTCTAGGAAGAGTTGGGCAAGGGAGTTAGTACTTGAGTAGTTCTCCCAGTTAATGTTTGGGTAACTGAAATCACCCAATATTAGGGCATTTGGTAGGACCTTCATATTTTCCAGTGTCTCCAGAAACACGGAACGGGGGTCCTCGGTCATGATGGGTGATCTGTAGCAAGCTACAATTTGAATTGCAGTTTTGCCCATTGTTAGTTGCACACGGATGATCTCCGAGGCATTGTGCTGTGCCACTAACCTGGACATGTGGGTATTCTTGATGAATATGGATACACCCCCACCTTTTGTGTTTCTGTCCGGGTTCTGTGGCTGAAAAGTATGGTATGAGTTATAGCCTGGTAGTGCTGCGGTGCTCTCTGGAGCCTTAAACCAGGTTTCTTTTACTGCACAGATATCTATGTTCTCCATACTGAGGAGTGCCTCAACTGCATGCATTTTGAGGTTTAGACGTCTGGCGTTAAATAGCATTACCCTCAGTTTTTGGTTACTTGTGCTATTTACGGTGGTGGGTTTATCTTTTGAGCCTTGCCTAAAAAAGGCACTATGGGAGTGGAAAAAGCCTTGGCCAGTATTCGAAAGCCTAAGAGTGACAGGTGCAAGATATATCTTGCGAAGCAACGTGGCTTATCAAGCATGTCATCCCAGATGGACAGATACTAGATCCCTTTTGAATGACACCAGAAACTTAGCCAATTGTTGAAATTGATCATTTTTTCTTTATACTGTGGCATCATTCTTGGTGAGGGCAGGATGCTATTCAGAGTCAGGGTCATACCGGCCTGGGCTACGTGATCAGAGAGCTCTTCCATCTCTTTTCATGTAGTCCAGAGAGGTACGTCTCAGGTCATTCACACCAACACTGACAATGACAGAGTCATATTTGTACTTGTTCTGGAGTGACCCGAGTGATTGTGTTATGTGGCGGATTCTGGCGCCCGACAGGCAGCTAACTGTAACCTTCTCCTTGTCCAGCCTAGTTAGTGGGACATCATTGTGCCTGACTACAGAGTCACCTATTACTAGTGTGTTGGGTATGTTATTTTGCCTTAAGGGCTGTGACTGCATGGCACATTGATTATGTGAAAAATGGTTCGTGATGGGGTATGGAGGTTATTTGAGTGTCTGCTGTGGAGGTCTCTGTTGCTTTTGCAGATGTTTATTTAGAGCCTTCGAGCATGTTTTTGTGTATTTATGTGTGTTATTTGCCGGTGTTGGTTTAGTAGGTTTATGTGAGACTGGTGGTGTGTTGCAAGTATTTTCCTTCTCTTCTTGATTGTCAGTTCCAGTCTTGGGTTGAGAGAGCTTTGCCTCCAGTTTGGCTGTATAATTGCATCTCTCGCATATATTAGTGTTTGGTGGTAGGGGGAGGGGGTTTTCTGTGTACATGAGGCAGTTGTAACATTGCCTCAAAATGCCCAGATTCACCAGTTGGACTGGAGTACACCTGAAACTGCTCTTTGGACATGCCTGAATAGGTAAAGTGAGTTGTTTTACTGATTATCTGGTAGGGACGAATAGAGAGCCTTGTCCTTCTGGACAGTATAGGGGGGTCTAGTGCTAGGGTTAATTAGTGCTTGCTATGAGTTTTGAGCAAGAGCTGGGCTGTGAAATGAATGGTTTAAGTGCTTAAGTAGAAAGTTTGTCTAGTTCCAAGGGAAAAATTGAAGAGCAGACTTCGTGGAGTCAGGAATAGTTTAACCCTAGCTAACCGGCACTGCCCGGCGCGCAAAACCACACAAATGCGGTTTTTATAGCAGGGAAATGAAAGAGATAGAAATTAGCCCAAAATGGCCAATAAACTACTAACTTCTAGGCTACAGCAAGCAAGGCACACAAATTTCAGAAAGAAACAGATCAAATAAGCAGGCACAATAAGCCTTTAACCATAAATTCCCAGCTCAGAAGGGCAGAATCTAGCCTCTCCTACCACAAGAGTGCAGACTACAAACCTTCTTAATGTAAAATAATTGGCCTGAAGCCCAAGTGCTTAAACCAGAACTAATGCACTTTTAGAATAACAGACACTGAGCCTTCAATCAGCAATTCCCAACTTAGAAGGATGTAAGCTACCTGTCCTGCCACAACAATGCGGTCCACAAACCTTCTTAATGTAAAACAACTGGTTTGAAGCCCAAGTGCTTAAACCAAAAGGCTTAGAATAACAGTTAGAATTTAATCAGGTTACTACCAAGCAGTAATAACTGCAGCAGAATAATACAATTGAGTACTTTTAAGAAGAAGCACAAGCAAAATAAGGTAATAAAGTGGGAAGAAACACAATTACAGTAAAAGCAGATGAATAAAGTGCATTTTTTATATATATATATATAACAATAGAAAACAAGCAAACTGATTTAAACAAATTACCCAATTAACCAGTAAAAAAAAACCTCAAAACTGAGCCCTGTTCCAGCAGTCTTCAATCTGACAAGTTCTAACCGCACACGCCTGCCACTAGGGTGCCTTCTCCAAAAAAAGATGGCCTAGATTAGTACTCAAGTTATACAAACAAAGCTAGATTCAGCAGGCCTGAATCTAGTCTATGCTACAGCAGACAAGGCACACCAATATCAGAAAAACAGTTAAAATGATCAGGCACAGTAAGCCTTTAACATCTGTTTAAATCTTCTTCTATTTTCCAGCCTTTTGTTATTTGATGGGATATGTGCCCTCAGTACTGTATTTATTTTAATCAGCTCTGAGCACATTTGACTTTTTTTTCTACTAGAACATTGGAAGCCATGTCTTGTACCAAAGTTGGAGTTTGAACCAGTTTTGCTGAACAGCTACAAGATTCTCCCCAGTCAGTGCTTTTTCTTCACCTTTTCTAGTTGATTTTCTTTCAGGCTCTCTTAGTTTCTTCTTTGCTGGTCTCCAGGTAGTGTACTTCCTATCCAGTAACCGAATTTGCTAAAAGTGACAGTTCCAGTTCCTTATATTTCAGTTTCACTTTTCATAATGGGAGAGATGAGGTTAAGCTGTTGATCAATGTGTAGCCATCTTAGAAAGTCAAAACTTACCTTCACCTTAAGAAATATTTTCAAGTTGTTCTTAAGAATATTTTTTTCAGGTAGCATCCTTAGTTAAGTTTGTTGAATCTATCTCCTTCATTTGTTAAGCCCATGCCTTGTTGTATGCAAACTTGCAAAAAGGTAGCAGGGAAGTGAGAATTTTTAGTAATAAATGTTTAAATGATCCAAGTTATGAGGAATTCAAGGAGGAGGAAAATCAATACCTCTGTGATGTAAAAGATGCACAGACGGTTAGATGATGACTGAGCGGAATACTTTTTAAGCACTCGTTAGTAGCACAAGCTGCAATATTTCAGTCTAGTAAGAACAAGATATAGACATACAGTTCATATTTATATAAGACTTGAAATATTTTCCATGTTGGTGCAAGTTAGTTACAATAAATTTCCCAGACAATTTTACAAATCTAAAAAGCATAACTTAAAGAAGAAGCAATCTCAGAGGAGGATACAAGAACATAACAGAAGCTTACAAATTCTGCGGATAATAATAATAATTAATTGAAGCTTTATAAAAGGTGTATCATACAATGCTGAGAATGGTGGGACATATCCAGAAATGAAGCAGCATATGTGCAAATCTAAAATAATGTTGGAATATAATGACAATAATTATTAAAACTAACATATGCAGTATAGCCTTAAGCCTATGGCTATGAGCTAATAACAAGCTTCATCCTTTACTTCTAGGTTTAATTGCCCCAGTCTCCTCAGCGCTACCAGGTTAGCACTAGAAAGAAGTATTTGTTTCTAGTAGGCTTAATCAATTAACAACAAATGAAAATAAAAAATACATTTGTAAAACATTGCAACTCAACAAATTGATACTTGCTTATGAAAATAAATGTGTGTATGCAAAAAGTAAAACAAAAAGTCCCTTCTATTAAAGATGTCTATATATCTAAATAATCCTGTTAAATAATAAATTACCTGATATGGATGATTTTACACCAGAGTTTTTTTAATACAATTATCAAATAAAGCTCCATTTCTACCATGTTGTCATCATTATTTACAGCACATAAGTGAGACATAAAATTTATTAGTGAGGGAAACAATGAAAGGACAATTTGAAAAGGGAACAGAGCATTGAAACCCTGGCTTCATTGCCTGCATTATTAAATAAGCAACCAATCACATTTTGACTTTTTCATTGAACAGTGTATTTCAGCCACAGAGAACTCAGCCCAGCCTATTCAATATATTTATTCATGTTTGTTCATACTGATCCCTTCTCACTAACTCTGATACTTGAAAGGTTCTTGATGTTGTGAATATATTTATTTACACTTACAACTGAAACATTGTATGATTTTTCCTGATCCATGCAAGTACTGCAGAAACCTTGTAATAACTTCAAGCAACTATACAAGTGAATGGGAAACTCACATCCCAGCTTAGAACACACTATGGAATCTAGAGGGGTTCTCAATTTCTATAACTCTATTTGTACCAGCATTCCATCACCTATATCAAACCTTTCCCATATTACTATCGATATGTAGACAGATGAAACCCTAAGAGATTAGTTGTTTATTGTTTATTTATTTAACATTTGTTTACCAGGAAAGTCTGATTGCATCAGCAGCCCATTTTCATCGGAGGCCCAGGGAGAAAAGCTCCAAATGATAGATGAAAGTTATTTATTTATTTATTTATTTATTTACATTTGTTGACTGGGAGTGTCCAACTGGACATAGGTCTATTTTCAGCGGAGGCCCGGGGAGAAAAGCTCCTCAGTTAAAATAAACAGACAGTAGTTACATTGCATTACATAGCGATTAACAATTCAACATAACAATTAATTACAAATATATTTACAGATGAAGAACATAGTACATCAGTAGACAACTAGAATCTTTATCTGTGAAGTACATAACAGACATTAACAAATGTTACAATAAGAAGTTCCTGCTGTATAATAAGTACTAAACTTATGAGCATCTCAGCTTGCTATAATCAAGGTAGTTAGTGGGGTGGAAAGAAAGGTAGTGGTTGGATGGGGTGGGTGATATTAGAGTGGGAGTTGCAAGGGCATAGCCAGCATGTTTTTAGGTGCACTTTCAGTAAAGTTTTGAAGTGGGTGCATGATGGCACGGAGGTAATTGTGAGTGGGAGGGAGTTCTATAATTTGGCTATGGCGCAAGAGAATAGTGCTTCACCAGCAGAGTTATTGGCTTTAGTGATCTGCAAGTGAAAGTTAAGACATTGTACATGGACAAGACAATAGCAAGTATTAAAGCACACATTACATATGTAATAAACACAAACAACAACAACTAAATAAGTACAGAGAGGCTGATACAATAATAAAACATGTACTACATAGGCAATACTAAATAAAAGTAACGTGGTAGAGTACAACTTTTTTTTGTCAGGTAGGATTAAAGTAAAAACAGAGGGTCAGAATATTAGAAGCAAGCATATGCTTAGAAGAATTGTGGAGTAGGATGGGAATTGTTAAAGGTGTAGAAATACATGAAGTTTCTTAGTTTGATATGGTAATGGTTAGTAGATGAAATTCATGGTCTAGGGATCTCCAGATGTAGAAAGGAAAGACCCTAGAGAGTGAATGGAGTTTACATGTTAGGGAAGAACATGGGCAGGTCTGATTACAAAGAAAATGTTTTTAGGGTGTGTTTGAAGTTGTTAAAGCACTCAATGGTAGTAATATCAGTTAGCAGAGAGTTCCAGAGCTCGGCGGTAGCATGAGAGTATAGGTGCTGTCCAGCTCTTTTGTTTGGAATGCAGACGGTTAGAAGTTGTTTGTTTTCAGCGTGGAGGGCTGTGGTAGGGATACAGGGCTTTAGGACAGATTTGTGGGCTGGGCAACTATCAGGTGTGTGTGTGTGTGTGTGTGTATATATATATATATATATATATATATATATATATATATCACTTTATGTACAGAAGGCAGCTGAACTAGGTTTAGGTGGTGTGTGAGTTTGAGCCACTTTAGTTCTTTCCGCTAGGCAGTGATGGGAACAGTAGGAGTAGTCTGGGGCAAATTTGGCAATTTTATGGTAGAAGGATTAGAGCTTGTTTTTAAGAGAAGATTGTAAATTGGTGCATAAGGGGGCTGCATATAAGAGAGAGGGAAGCAAATAGGTGTTGGCAAGGGTTTTTCTGGTGGAGTTATCCAAGAAAGTTTTTTGTATATAGAATGTTCCTGGTTTGATGTGTGTGTTTGTAATGCTATTGCAGATGTGATGTTCGAAAGTTAGTTTGTTGTCTATGGTACAGTTTGTTTCATGTTAACTTAATTTAAAAAATACATGTCACACAGCATGTGTTTTAACAAGTCACTTGTTCAGTTAATGTGATTGTAGTATCTGATATAAAGAAGTCTAAATAAATAAGTGATGACCTTACTCCATAGACACAAGAATTCACAGCTATTAGTAGCCAGATGAGAGAAGTGAACACTCAAACATTTATGCATAAGCAAGTCTCAAATTTCATTGCTTAGTTTCCATATTATTCAAATACACATCCTTCAGAATTTTAGCAGGGGTTTATATTTTTCACCCACTCCCAGGTCTATGGTGTATCATAAGATTAACCTTCCCCTTTATCTTATCAGTTTCTTCCCCAAGAGCTATCTAATCTCCATACCACTTCCAGTGGCAATGATGTGACATTAATCAGTTCAGACCACTCCTGTTCTGCCTTCAGTACTACTCCTAGGACTCACCTGTGGCCGACAGCTAGGTATAGCACATACTGCTAAAGAGTCAATATTGTTTCTACTCATTTATTTCCATGGAAGGCGTCTTCTCTACACTGAATACATACCAAGTTTCTGGGCCTGTTCTTTGATTCTAGTTCTAAAAAGTATTTGGTTACCCTCCTGTTTTGTCATTACATGACTGTTGTTATGCTGTGTAATGTATTTCTTCTACCATTTGGTGATAATTTTCTACGTAACCACTCTGGTACAGAATATTCTGGAAGTGGTAACATAATGCTACTAATAATGGAATCATTACTGATAATGTGGTTCTCTCTTTTGCTCCTGTTACTGTATCTAATGTCTTTTTCGCACACTGACTAATCTGTACTTATGCTTTGTATCATTTAAAACATGCAAGAAACCCAAAGATCTGAGTATGTCCCAACACAGTAAAGCACTAACCATTATGAAATTAAGCAGGAGCACCCTATTCCTCAATGTTGTCCACATGAATTTCTTCAGTTTCAGTTCCATTTTAAAACCAGTGAACCAACTGTTTAAATTATTCAGCCCGTTTCATGGATCTGGTTAATGCTCTAACAGCCATCAGCACATATTACAATTTTTGGCCAGTTTATTGAAAATGTGGGTTTCTCAGAATGAGTCATTGCAGTAGGGACTTCACTTTATCCCACGATGCAGTGACCCTAGACTTGATTCAAAAAGTAGCAGGGGTAAAGGTTGCATAGCTCATGGCATGAAAGAAATTTACAAAGTGCAATTTGATTTCTAGACAGTGTTCCCTAAATTTATTATTGTAAACTTGACCTAGATTTCTTGTTCTAAGAAAGAATGATCACTAAAGATTACTATGTTTTGGTGAATTTCACCTCTTCACACTCCTTTTTGCCATCCACTTCTCTGAAGTGAAGACCAATGTCAAGTGCCTCTGGCTCTCCAGGTTTGCTGATGATTGTAAATTAGGTGCAATCATAGAATCTACCCAGGATACAAATATTCCCCAAGAAGGACAGATTCAGACTAATAACAGATGTCAGAACCACAGCCTGAATCTCAGTGTCAAAAATGCATAATAGTATCCTTTCTGAAGTCAATCACCCTTGGAAACTACCTCACTGATAACACGCACTTAAGAGTAGATGCAGTAGTCAGGGATTTATTTATTTATTTAACATTTGTTGAGTAGGAGAGAGCCTATTTTCAGTAGATGCTTGTCTTTGGAATGTGGGAGCAAACTGGAGTACCCGGAGGAAACCCACGTGAATGCAGGGAGGACATACAGACTCTGCACAGAAGGCACCCCAGCCAAAAATCAAACCAGTGAACCTCTTGCTGTGAGGTGATGTTTACGGATGTGCCAATGCTCCACCCATGGGGACACATGCAGACTGTAACCTGGCGTTTGACCATCATGTGTCTACGATAGTAAGGAAATTATTCTATGTTGTGCAACTTATCAGTAAGGGTATGGCATCATGGATCAAGGAAGTCATCATTCCACTGTATTCAGTCCACATCAGACCCATCATAGAGTACAATGCACATTTCGGTATGTACCAGACTAGGTACATGCAATAACTAGAACATCTACAGAGATTCCTCACAAAAGGATACAGGGCATAAACATATCCTGTGATGATCTCCTCAAAGCCCTATCCCTATACTCTTGTCTCCTAAAGATTGTTTAGGGAAGATTTATGCCTGGCACATAAGGCATCCTTGGATCACCCTCTGATGGACCTTTTGCATATCTGCAAAATAATTAGCATCAGAAATACCTGACTTATGCTGAATGGGCCAGTATGTGCCTCAGAGAATAACACTTCTCTGAAACAGGCTTCCCATACAAGTGAAGCAGAGTTCTTCCCTAACCTAATTTAGACCAGTAGAAGGGGAATCAGAAATTCACCCCAGTCGGGCATCTATGGCCCTAATGGACAGAGGTAGCCTGTAAATGCTAAGCATCTTATTTTTTAAGCAGGAGGCCTTTTTGTACAAGACACTAATAAATCCTTTAAGCTGCTTATTTTACCTATCACAATATCTCAGCATTAGCCCTAGTCTTTATCAGCAATTCAGCTTCATTTCTCCATTGCTTGATCTGCTCCATAATAATTTCAGAAACAGGATTACTGCCACTTTAGCCCCAGAATTTAAATAAGTATGCATTAACTAGGGATAATAATTAGTGTTGGTCAATAGTGACCAAAGGGTAAAGTACATCAGTCATGCTGTCATACAATAACATTACTTTCAAAAGTGCATTAGACCTTGTTGCCCACTCAACGGCTTGTGTTAACTTTCTTTTTTTTTTTATAATTTCTGCATAATCAGTATTAGTTGCTGTATCCAATTGTTGAATGGGTGCATTTAAGTTGCCACTTAATATTATATGGTTCATATTTATATTAATTAAACATATTCTAGCACATGAATCAATATTTCCACTGCTATTTAGAGGCCTTAAATATGCATAACTAACACTTTTCACAAAATTACAGGAATTTTCTATTATAAATATGTTCTGCCAGAAATATTCATTGAAATAAGTATGACTCTGATATTTCCTTCCTAACAAAAAAGACCAAACCTGCACCAATATGTAAAATAACTAATATCCATAAACTATGTTCCCCTTTATTTCAGTCAAATCTCAGTTCTATAGCATTTCTCACTGACTATGCCTATACTAACACTACCACATTGAAGAAGACGCTCATATTCTATCTTGTTATTGTTAAAACTCCTCATATTTGTACACTGAATGCTTAGGATTCTTACAGCTTGCCTGTAGTCATGAACTTTGTAGTCTCCTCCCGGATGACTGTAGTCAGCCCCTTGAGGCTGAGATAACTGAGGAACAATGGTTTTGTCTTGGATCAGACTTAAATTCCCATTTAACTCATTCGTACTAGCGTGCTCAGTCTTCTACTCTACAGAAAAATGAATGCAAAAATGCCATCTCAATCAAGGTTGTCATAAATGCAGACTGAACATCAAAAAGGTATAGCTTTATACCCTTAATTTTACCCTCTACAGCTTTGTGTGTTATATCTGCTGCTTTCTTGAAGCTATTGGTCCAGAGAACCTTGGCAACACATTCAGGACTCCTCAATATAGTTTATATTTCACAGTTTTCCCATATTGCTCCCTCCTACCAGGAGTACGCACACTAAACTCCTGTTCACGTCTGGAATCTCATCAACGATTTTTGTGATGTACAGTGCAGGAACTGAAAATTGTTCTCCTTAGCCTGTCTTCGCAAGCATGCTTGCAAAGCTTACATTATAATCAGCTTCCTCTAAGCAGGAGTTAAGTGTTTATCAGGATGGAGCTGTACTGCTGAAGCTCCCTGCTGGAAAGAGGAAGCTTTTTCACCACACTAACCAGTTTCTCTGACAGGAATGGGTTTCTCCCAGCAAGTTCAAGTTAGTGTGTGTTCAGATTCCTGTTGCAACTTCATTGCAACTCATTATCACATATATACAATTTCACTAAACTTTATACACTGCATCTGAGTGTGTGTGTGTGTGTGTGTGTGTGTGTGTGTGTGTGTGTGTGTGTGTGTGTGTGTGTGTGTGTGTGTGTGTGTGTGTGTGTGTGTGTGTGTGTGTGTGTGTGTGTGTGTGTGTGTGTGTGTGTGTGTGTGTGTGTGTGTGTGTGTGTGTGTGTGTGTGTGTGTGTGTGTGTGTGTGTGTGTGTGTGTGTGTGTGTGTGTGTGTGTGTGTGTGTGTGTGTGTGTGTGTGTGTGTGTGTGTGTGTGTGTGTGTGTGTGTGTGTGTGTGTGTGTGTGTGTGTGTGTGTGTGTGTGTGTCTGTGTGTGTGTGTGTGTGTGTGTGTGTGTGTGTGTGTGTGTGTGTGTGTGTGTGTGTGTGTGTATGTGTGTGTGTGTGTGTGTGTCTGTGTGTGTGTGTGTCTGTGTGTGTGTGTGTGTGTGTGTGTGTGTGTGTGTGTGTGTGTGTGTCTGTGTGTGTGTGTGTGTCTGTCTGTCTGTGTGTGTGTGTGTGTGTGTGTGTGTGTGTGTGTGTGTGTGTGTGTGTGTGTGTGTGTGTGTCTGTCTGTGTGTGTGTGTGTGTGTGTGTGTGTGTGTGTGTGTGTGTGTGTGTGTCTGTGTGTGTGTGTGTGTGTGTGTGTGTGTGTGTGTGTGTGTGTGTGTGTGTGTGTGTGTGTGTGTGTGTGTGTGTGTGTGTGTGTGTGTGTGTGTGTGTGTGTGTGTCCGTGTGCGTGCGTGTGTGTGTGTGTGTGTGCGTGTGTGTCAGTGTGTGTCTGTGTGTGTCTGTGTGTGTGTGTGTGTGTGTGTGTGTGTGTGTGTGTGTGTGTGTGTGTGTGTGTGTGTGTGTGTATATATGTCAACCAACTCTTCAATTATGTTAATTTTCTAATAACTGATGAGTATTAGTGTTGCCTTGGGTTAGGCTTAAATTCCCATTTTAACTTATTTAAGCCTAAAGCACATTTTTGTATATTTCCAGATCACACCCATAGCTCCTTATGGCATCCAGATCTGTTTTGGGTCTGGCTTCTTCAAATAAGAAACTTACTAGCTAGTAATAGGCAGTATTAGAAAGTGCAAGGAGTTATTAATAAAATGACATTAATATATTTAATCTAGGTTGTGCTGCAGTGGAGAAATTGATCACTATTTGTCACTTGTTATTTATATTTTCATGTTTGTGGTCATATTTTCATAACCGAGAGACCTACATGTTACTAAGGGGTATGGTGTGAAATGTCATGGTGGGAGGTAGGGAAATTCAATGTCGATGTCCACTTTTATCACACTATACCTGAGTTGCTGCTAGTTGTTTGTTAGTATTTATGAAAATAAACAATATTTCCACATGTGCTTAATACTTCAAAAAACAAGTGACTTACATAATGTTGCATGGCATCAGGTGAAATCTTAAATGTTGATGAATAATCCATTTGCTGGCAAAGTATCCTCTCCCCTTTCCTCCCAGTAAACACTGCCATCCTTCAAGGGTCTATCCTTGGCCCCCTCCTGTTAAATATTTTCACTAACAAACTTTACTCTGCTGCTAACTGCTCAACATGTCTACAATATGCCGATGATTCCACTCTCATCACCTCTGCCCACAGCATTCTGAACTTCTAGCTCTCACTCAACACACCTTCTCCTCTGTCGAAACTTGGCTTTCTGATAATCAACTCCTACT
>NC_056750.1:203758680-203776180 GCF_019279795.1 Protopterus annectens
ATTCTACACAATTATGTTCCCATTTGGTCATTATGATCCAATGGCCAGAAACTCCTCTCTTTCCACAGATCTATCAAATCCACTAGATATGGTCTATACCCATACCATGCTGCCAAGGGCTGGAACTCCTCACCTTTATCCATCAGGTCAATACCCTCCCTCTAGTCTGTTAAAACCATTGTGAAAGACATCCTATACAAAATCTGTCTCAGTTCTTGCTCATCTCTAGGATAAACTATATCCCTAAATATGAACAAGTAGCTATTCATACTCTCCCTTTTTCACTCACTTCAAATTCTCTCCCAAACTCTCTTTCTAAATATGCCATAATCCTGTTTTTTCTCCTACTTCATAGTCCAATTCCCTGTTTAAATTATGCTAACTTACCTTTAATTTCTCTATAAACTAGTTAAAAATTCTCTAAATATTAAATCCTTGTCATTTTTAACCATTTTTTCAATATATGTCTAATTTGGTAGAATTATTTCAACCATAGATGTTTTTGCATTATTTCTGAAGATTCTAAAATTAACATTCTAAAATGTTTTTGTAATACTTTGGAGCTTTTATACCTGGGCCTATATTGAAAATGGACACCTACCCAGTCTGACTTTCCCATTAATCAAATTTCAATAAAATAAATAATAACATCAGGTCATTTTCTACTTCCACTAGCAATGCACATAACTACCTATGCTAACAGTTTTCTGCATCTAGTGTTAAACCTGTGTTATCAGTGATAAAAATTAAATGTGCATGGAAGACACGCAGAGAAGGACTGAAACAAATCAATATACAATGCTGCTAGCAGCAGAAGTAATCACTTGCCACATTTACAAGTGTGTTCTTCACTCCCCTGCCGCCTGGAGCCTTTGTAATCTGCAGACAATTGTGTGTGTATGTATGCTGTTTGCAACCCACACCTACCAACAAGAAAGGTGTCCTGGGTGCCCTGGTTATATTTAAAGGGCTAATTGTGAACTCTGCTTCACAGATAAAGTCAATTAATAAATTCAAGCAGGACTTTTCACTGAAACTAATATTAAAATGCATCCTTCATGCACAGGCAAACAGACAGAAAACACTTCCTAAAAAGTAAGTATTATTCGATCTCAAGTCAGAGAAATAAAATATTGCTGAGAGATAAGGATGTAGAAACACATGCATTGCTAATTATGTGACATAGCAGTGTTTTACCAAAGTACCACCATTTTTCATTTAAAGTTCATTATTGTGCTTGCTGCTAACAGGACAGGGTCTTTATTGTACTACTATTTCCGTGTTATGGCCAGAATGAAAATACAGCAACCCCACAGATCAAACATCATGGAAATCTCCTTTGTGCAAATAGCAGCAACATCAGATCTTCTGTGACTATATGCTAGGAGGTACTGAGGCCGTATTATACAGAAATATTGTTACATTATTAGTAAATCAGCAATTATAGGACTTGTAATCAGTGTAAATAAAATACATCTCACAATAGCTCAGTTTCTAAGAGGAAAATAAAGGCTTGATTACAAATAATATTACAGTTATACTAACTGGGTAAAAAATACTTTGCTATACAAAAATAAACGTATATAAAAATAGTTTTATTACATTTAATAAGCTCTTATAATCGAGTGGACGTTGTCTGCCTTGTTTAAATTCATACCGGAAATAAGTTCACTTAGGTAATGTGTTAGCCAGTCAACAGCAGTTTGTCTGAATGCTAATAGACTGAGATAATATTGCTGAAACAACTTTCAGTGACAATGGAGTTTTCTGTTTTTGTCACTGATGAGCAACTTCAGAGTAAATTTGAGCAGTATCAAGGTGTCTCCCACATAGGTTGGTGGGGGGCTTAACCCTGCAAAAAACGTTCCTCCAATGTTTTCCGAGTGCTTTTGGTGTTTTTCCCAAACCTTCAGTAACTGAATACATTGCTGTTGATGAAATAATTATGCTGATACCCACTGAAACACTTCAGTCCACTTTCTTTGTTCATAAGTCATAACCTATGCACTCTAATCTCCCAGTCCTCTGAAAGACATTTTCTTGATCTGCTAATTACGTACTACATAAATACTCCTCAACTCTACTCATAAGTCAGTGGATAAAACACAAATGTCCTTTACAGCAATTAAATACTTTTTTGTTAGCAGAAATTGCTTTTGTAATAACAGGTGTGTGTTGTGTGTTGTTTGTGTGTGTGTGTTCTTTCAGCTGTTAACAAATGACCACCCAAGTTAGCCTAAGTTCACATGTTCCTGGGCACACAACACTGCCTTTGATGAGCTAAATCTTGTCAAAACGTGTTTAGATGGTCTTGCTGCTACTATATTTATTATTTCATTAGCACTAGAAGCAACTAATCATGCACTGTCATCTTTAGTGATATTATAAAATAATTGCACTTTCTTGCATTTAATATAAGGGTAACAAGATACACTGCAAATTATTGAGATAATACAGTTTAACAAGATAGATTTATAAAAGAAAAAAACTTGTTTAGTTCCCCAAAAATGTTTGCAGTTCAGCTTAACTGCCTTGCCTCATACCTGAGGGAAAGGCTGCAGTGCTTTTTTGAATCAAATTAATAGTCTTCATTATAGTAGTCTCTCATTTCAGAAAGGATTTTTGAGTACCATGAACTTAATTATAAGCTTTCTGTGCATCCTGGAACACACAAACTCACCAAAAGAGAATTGCCTACTCTTTCAGCACTAAACAAAAGCATGTGCTAACTCTTCAGACTACCATGCACAAAATGTGTCTCTTATAGGTTCATAGGTTTGTAGGCGTGTACTAGACTAACAATCACAAGGGCCTTTTTAAGCCTAGCTATGCATCCCTGGAGGAAACAGCCAGCATTGTGCCCCCTATATTTACTACAACCATTAACTTTCCACTAGAGTTGCAACATGAAGTGTAACTGTATCTTTGCAGTCCACAGATGCTTCATAGCAACATGCAGGAATACAGACAAGGATGATGTTTTCCTTAAGTACACATGAACATGGTGAAAGTGCCCATCAGTGGGTCACTTTCTGTGGGTTATGGTCCACACTTCTGTGGGTTATGGTCCACACAGAGATGCATCTTATTACAACATATATGTAAAAGTGTAAATCATGACCAAGTAAAGTCAAAGCTTAGGGTATATAATAATTAAAAGAAATTTTAAACCACCTAAATCCAATTCATCTAAAAATTCCCATTGCAAACTTAAAACAATCAATAATAAATGCCTTCCCACTGTAATTTTAGCACTCAAAAACCAAGTGCTAACACACAAAAAGAAAAGACAGAAATGGCAGGAGAAGAGCAAATCTCAATCACTCTTCAACTTTAAACTTCTTTTTCATGTGGGGGGGGGGGGGCAAGCTTATATATACTAACTCTAAGATCACCATATCTCAGACAAAAGTGAATATTCTGGAAAATGGCCATCTTGGACTTGACTCTAGCGGGTCCTGACATTTTAAATGGTTACCAAACAAACTAGATATAAAGGTTAAATACATTTAAGTAACTGCACAACCGTCACCATTCCCATGTCACCCTCTCACCCAGAGAACTTATATAAACCAACTCCATTGTCACGCCAACTTAAAGAAGGGAGAAGTCTCCCAAAAGAAGTAAAACATTGTTGGCACACAATTAGGAATCACACTGGCAATGATTCCATATGGAAAACAGTGAGCAAAGTTATGTTCCTCTGTCTCTTTTTCTTTGGACAACTGATGCTCCAATAGAGGAGCCAATCAACTACCACCAGCTCTTCCTCTCACTACTAGTAGCTTACTTTCCCTTATCTACTTGCAGATGGAGATACAGACCACAGTGCTGGTCCCTGCATTTCTTCTTGTTCTGTAACTTATACCTCCAGTTCACAGAACACTATATACTGTCTCTTTAAAAACATTTGAAGCACGGAGGAGCCAATATGATCTTATTATCATTGCACCAGCAAAACCTGGTTAAAGGAGGGCACTGTACCCTGTCCTTACCTATGTAACCAGAGCTCCATTCATGCTAACAACTGATCTCTAAAAAAGAATTGGGCACTATTTATTATAAATTCTTTAAGTGGCTGGACAGAAGCTCATCCCACCTCAAATGTACAGGATCCTAAATGGGTCATATCCAAAGATGCCTTAGGAAATGCTATCAACTTAGTATTTAACCACCTCATATATATATTCATCCTACATCTATATCTACTTTTCACAAAGTTTTGGAATCTCTAAAATATTTGCAACCAGTTTCATTCTAACAGGGGACTTCAGCCTAGACTAGGGTTATTTCACAACAGACTTAGGCAACAAACTAAGCATTACAATTTCTCTCAGTTTATTACTGAACCTACATACCCCAATCCCCCTTGCTAATTACTTACCACATCAATGCTCCTCAGCTCTAGTCCTTCACAACACACTCTCTCTCTCTCTCTTTCTTTCTCTCTGGTCACTCCACATTTATCTCTAGTTGGGCATTCAAAAACATCTAAACTAAACTGATGTCAACTGCAGTCAACATACTGGTCTTCTAACATACTACAGTCAACCTTATTGATTATTTACCGATGTTCTGCTCTCTGTCCCATTCAGTTCAAAGCTTTCTTTATCCTTTGTTTAAAAGATGTATTTGTGGCAACCACTGTCCCTGGAGTTCACCTGAAATGAGAAAGAAGATGAAGCCCATGGATAAAGCATGGTTCTTTTTGATTTCTTCCACAATCCAGCACTTCATGTCTATTTTCTGTGTGTAACAACACAAGCTAGGATTGACATCCAAGAAACTAAATCACAGTAATGCAGAACATGACAATGTGCCCTCCTCAGTGACCCTAAATCCTACTAGACTTGAGGTTAAAAAATGTTTTGGTCACTCTGCTTAGTGGTCTTTTATAATAGTCATCTGTTCAAAGAATACCCTTATCACCTAATGACACTGCACTAAAATTCAAACGTATTCATGATTCCTATTTTCCATCCTTCCAACTCTGCTTGAAACTCTCTGACACCCCATCAAGTACACCTCAATGACTTACAGTTGCTTTACATTTTTTAAACTTAGTCCTATCTCACCAACTGCAATGTGAGAACTTCTCAAAAAGTGAAAATAATATTTTTTTATTTACTTCTCTTCATCCTAAATTCCTTCATCACCCACTCCTTCCTTCATTATCAGTCTCTATCTCTCTCTCTTTACAGGTATCTTCATACTGAATGGAAAAGTGTAACAATAACTTCACTCCCTTACTATAAGGGGGTGGGAGATTGGCCTAATGGTTAAGGTGTTTACCTTACAGACACAAAGTGCAGGGTTTGATTCTCACATGGGGTAACTGGCTAGGCTTAAAATGGCCTGAAAGGGCAGGTAGCCTAGTACTAACCTATGAACTACTTAACTATTCATTAACAAAGATTCACAAGCACATCTTGTATAAGAGAGTAATTCAATTCATAAAAGCCAGATATATTCTCTCCCCTCATTTTTAACTCTGATAAAGATTTACTAACTGGTGGCTATCTTCTTGGATCTCAGAAAAGCCTTTAATTCTGTTGACTATACTCTCCATTTAAAGAAGCTGCATTTTCTACAATACAGGACAAACTGCTTATCTTTACTTTCTAGCTACTTACAATATCTTTTCAAGTTAAACAGTTCCCTTTTTTCCATATCACACTTCATGTCTGGCATTTCTCAGATCTATAGATTTACATCTATCATCTTCTCTTTGTTTAACTCCCTCCCACAAGGCATATATAAAATTAATATGTTAATTTACATCAATGATCTTCTCCTACTAAGATCATCCATTGAGGAAGTCATTGTTCAAATATCCTTCCAGGAAGACTTTGATAATACTGAATAATGTCTTCCTCTCGTTCCCCAATGCAACTTAAAACATTTTAGCCTACTACAAAAAAAGTCAACAAAATTTGTCAGTTTATTAATATTTTGCATTCTAGAACTCACTGTTTTAACTTGCTCTTTACCACTAATACTTTCAGCATTAGCCTTGAAGAAGCCCTATTACTGGGCACTACTAGATCTACAACCACCTTTTTCTAAACGTCTATCCCCCTCTTGTTTACCTTTTCTCCTCAACTACAAAGTACTATAAAATACATAATCCTAGTGACAATGTCGCCACCCAGTTTACCCTTTTACTTTAAGCTGTACTGAAACAGCTTTTCAAAAACTGGCTTCTGCTATATGGAATTATACCCCCCCCCCCCCGAGATAACACATTCCCCAACCATTACTTCCTTCACACTTTCATTAAAAGCACACCACTTTCAGTTAAAAGAAGTCAGTTTTTCAGTAATACTCCCTAGTACTGTCTGACTTTTCATTCTTTAATTAGTCCTTCCACTATCAAACAAAAGACAAATCCATTGGATTTTTGTAAATAATATAATTCCTCTATATATATATATATATATATATATATATATATATATATATATATATATTGTTCATAACATACATCATTTATTTCACTGCTGTACTCTTTTAGTCCTAGTATTATTTAGCCATCTTTATTCAGATATTCCCTGAAAATCCTTTCATGTCCCCTTTGTTTAAGGATTAGAGAGGACAGGTGGGTGTGCTAAAGTGGATGGTCAAGTACCGTGAGGATCTTGCATTATGATAAGAACATACCTGTTGCATCTTGCATGATTAAATATTTCCTCTTTAACCTCTAGGATGGAGTCCCCAACTTTTCTTCTTGTGTGGTATCATGACAGAAGCTTTTATGACAGTAGATCTAAAAACTGATATCACATCCAGCTTATTGTATCTTGGAAAAGTATGAGAAGAAGCCATGCTACAGCAGCACAAATGAAACAAAATTAAGAATTTTTGAAAAAAAATGCCTGGGAAATAGCCACTGCTTTCAAATAATGCCATTTAGGTTTGTCAGGTAATCTTTGATATTATTTCACATAACTAAAAAAAATAAAATACTGCCAGAAAGCTACACGGAGAAGGTGATTTTGGTTATTTTTTTACCTATTCTGCATAAGAGATAAAAAGCTGTTCATCTCTTCTGATATCTGTAGACTTGACCAAATAAAAATATAACTGACCATGGAAATCCAAGCAATATAATAAGTGTTGCATTTGATTCAGCTATTGAGGAAAAGCAGAACAAGTCACAAAAAAGAAAATGTTGGTCCACAATGCAAATAAGAAGGTTTAAAGGAAAACTGCTGGATCTCTGAATCTTTTTTAGTACAAGCAACAACTACTAAAAGATAGTTTTCCAAATCAAGAAATTTAACTTAGCCATAGATGCTGGCTCAGAGTGAGGCAAGATGAATTTTTCCTGGCATAAGGTTAAGATCCCAAGAACATACTCATTCCTCAATAGGGATTTTTATCAAGAATGTACCTCTAAAAGGCCTTAAAAATGGAAAAGTTGCATGACTTGTTCCATGACAAAAATAATATATTGTTATAATAAAGATACCGCTGCCAAATGCTCTTTGATGGAAGAGTAACTCAATCCCTTGTTAAACATTTGTGATAAATACTTTAACGCCACCATGATCAAAGCAAAGAAGGATTTTAGTGCATGAGAAGAGAAAAGATTGCCTACTCACTTCTGTAGAGTAAAGCTCATAGAAGACTTCTGGGCAGAAGTATGGATTTGGACCACCCTGCAAAGGTAAGGGGGTGTTTGGTCATCACTGATACTAGACAAACCAATTAATTAAGACAGAGTACAGGGCTGTGGACAGCCTACTGGGTGGGTGAGAAACAAAGACTCTCAAAGGGTCTTCAGTGTCGATGCTACTCTAAGTGAGACCACAGCAGAGGAGACACACTGGCTGAAACCAAAACAGGGCTATGAGAATGACTTTGTCCTTACTCTGAAGTACATTCTTCAGGAAATAAGAAAAGGGGGAAATGTGAAAAGCATAAAGAATATCTATAAATGGATTAAGCATTAAAAGCTGCAGCACTTGTAGTTAGTTATGGAAGTAATTGGGTTACCGGAAGCCTGCCCCAGTTCCAGAAGCAGCCTTAACCACTGACAGAGAGACCACTCATGTAGAATCAGCAAAGAGTGGCTGACCCTACTTGCAAGAACACTGGCCTGTAAAAACATGTATATGGCTACCAGAAATCAACAAAGCAATATTGCCCACTGCCACATCATCATAGCTTCTTGACACAGGGGATGTGAATGGATTAATCTCTGCTTGTTTATACACCATACCATTGTCATGTTACATAAGTGGGGGGTAATTGCAACCTAAGGAAGGAAGTCCTGAAAGGCCTGCCCTCATCTGCAGGATAGTAGTATACATATTGGTCTCATTCTCAGACTAGGTATATTGGACTGTATACTCTAGACAATGCCCCCCACCCTAGGACAGATACATCTGTGATGACTGTCAAAATTGGTGTGGGTCAGGAAAACAGATATGCCAGAGTGGAATGGTGAAGCTACAGGGAAAATGCAGCACACTCAAGAAATGCTTACTTGCATTAACATGGGGTCTGTACATTCTGCCACTGGAATTTCAGGGTCCATTACAAGAAGTTCAAGAGATACCATGCAAGGGACACCATGAATATAGTTGCTGACTTTAGATCAAATACTCTGAGGCAAAGCATCACAATTACTGTCTGTTTTGAGAGAAGGAAACACATTGGAGGCCCTGCAGAATTCTGTCCAAGACTGTCTAAATGGCACCCTATGAAAGTCATGCTTGCATTGGAGACTTTGCGGTATTCAATAATATACCAAAGACTAAAACAGTTGGAATAGATTGTCCCTTGCTTAGACCAGTAACTCCTGAGTGGGGGCAGCTGGGAACCATTCATCTATACAACGGAAACCTTTGGCACTGGACAGCCAGAGATGAGCTGCTACTGTGGCCGTCTATTTAGTGAACATCCTAGGGACCATGGTGAAACTAGGCCTGTATTGAAAATAGTTGGCTGTTGGCTCCTACCCTGAAGTGCAAAGAGTATGTGACTACTTGGCTATTTTAATGTGTGAGTATGCATCCTGGAAGTCTAAAGAACACATCCAGTGTCCGTCTGATAGACAAGGGAGGAAGACTACACAGTGCCCCTTTGGGGCTTTGTTTTCCGATAATATAGACTGACACCACAGAAGTCCAAGACTGAGCTGTGACCCTTTGACATATTTTTAGCCAAAAGGAATCCTAATATCCAGACTCTTTTAAGTCTGTTGGGACCTATTTGATTGCTTTCTTCTCCTAAGAGTTTGAGGACCTCCTTTCTGGCTGCACTCTTTTAATGTGGTGGGCATCTGGAACAGGAATGCATGTCAACTAAAAAGTATACAAGAAGCAGCACTACAACTAAGCTGTTTGACTCCAAAGGGCAGTCTCCTATCTGATACCACCCAGGTTAGTTCAGGGCTACCAAAACAAACAGAAAAGTCCTGAGGACCCAAAAACAAAAAGGGCACTTTCCTGTAGTTCATAAAATGTACTGAATGTCCTTGTAATTTAAACTGTACTATTCACTGTTAGTGATTGAGAGCTGGTCATTACTTACACTAAAGCACTGACAGAACTCCTAAATGCTTGTAACTAGGGTTTCATCCCCTCTTGCCCTGCCCTTGCTACAACTCTGACAAAAGGAATATGGGGTAGTTTCTGGATATGATTTCCCTTATCCACTTCTCCTGGGTGATGGCCTCCAACACAGGAGAGTGGAGGGACACATGATCCCTGATTATCTCCACAGTAAGAAAGTCAGGCAGCTCCTCAGAAGTTTTGCTACTGGTTCCCAGAAAGAGAGCTGCAGAACTCCTGATTTTGCTAACAATCTATACCTGTTGGATAGCATTTTTTCTGGAAGCCACTGTGCCTGTATTGGCCTCTATCAGAACATTGTCTAACAAACTGCTATTTGCACTTTTTGAACCACAAGTTCATGTTACTCTTTTGGTAAAGAAAAATATCATGCAAGGAGTGGACAACCTGACACCAACAGCTATGAGCACCCTACCCTCTTGCAGATGTGAGTGTCATGCCTCCTTGCTTATTTTTCTGCAGCTTGGCTTTCATCTTAGGGTTGGGGAAGAATACCTTAATGTTTTCCAGTGAATGTGCTGTATCTTAGCCAGGCAGCTTTATGAATAGCAATGCCTGAACCACCTGCTCCACTGATGGCATTATGGATAAGTCACAATGAGAGGTCAAAAAGGATCAACATAATTACCACTTGGGACAATAGCTTCTAACATAGATTTCCATGAATTAACTTTTTCAATGTTCAGTACATTTCATCCACTAAAACATATTGAAATCTAATCATATGAGCCATATAGTTCAGTTCCCTAAATAAATATACTACATGTACACATGAACTTACCAAAATAGTACCAGACTACAGACAGAGAGGGAACAGAATGAGAAGAGCAGAGCATGGATGGAAGGAGGCCTGCAGGGAGGCATACATTTCAACTAAACTTTCAGATACTTAGTAATCAGTATTCATCCTCTTCCTATGAGGAACATCTGAAATTACTGCATCATCAGTGTGAAAACCTCCAGAGTGGAGGGTTTGTCTCTCTGACTCCATGAATCATCCCTAACAGCAGGAGACACAGATTTAACACTGGGGATGTAATGAGGTGTTGGATAATACCTGGATGAGCCACTGGAAAAATCTCTGTTCCTTTGACTTATGCTTCTCTCTCTCTCTCAGCAGTTTTGAGATCACTTGCAAATCCTTACATGAGCAATACACTTTTGCCTTTGAATATTAGCTTATTCTTTTATTTTGTCTGCGTTCAAAAGTCTGACAAGCAGTACAGTCTACCCTTGGGTGTTTAACACTTAAACAAGTAACAAACAGAATAGACTTATTCTGAGGCAAGAACTTATGCCTGCATTTCAGGCATCTTTTAAAGTCAGTGTGTTTTTCCTGCTTTGCCTGCTGGTCTAGCCCAACTTTACCACAATTAACTTAATAAAGCAGAAGTCACACATGAATTATCTCCAAAATTAGGCCAGCAAGAGGCAGTGCTAGCAGTTCTTCTCTCAAGATAAGAGCCGAAGCTTTGGAGTAGGGAAGACCACAACATTAATAAGTTATGAGAAGAAATTTTGAAAGATCTGACCTGAAAAAGGCTTAAAATACCAGTAATGCTCATATGAAACAGGTAAGTATCAAAATCTTCAAAAAATAGCCAGGAAAATAGTGAAAAAAATGCCCAAACTTATAGCCCTGGGCTGTCTTCTGGTGTGACACGAACTGCAGATAATGAAGGACGTAGAAAGTGAAGTGCAAAGCATTATGAGAACTGATTGAGTAATTAGATTCTGGGAAAGTTTTAAAGATGAAGGGATGGCTAGCGCCTGCAGCAGCCAGTCCAACAGGTTGAAGGGGATGAACTGGATTATAAAAGAGTTTATATATGTATTGTAATAATAACTCTGCAGTGATGGAGCTATCCTCAGGAACACATAGGACTAAGGCCATAGGGTTTAGGACAACTTGGCACTCCAAATTTACACAAACTGCTACAACCCCCTCCCCCATTATCCCACAATGCACTGCACTAGTGCCCATCTTCAGACCTGAGGTGGACGTGTTCAAATTAAAAATGGATCAAATCACAAAGAAAAGACCCCAGCACTGGCGTGGGGATAGTAGAATTGGTCATTACTGTGGTTGGCTCCATTCCATTTTTTGTATTTTGAATGTTGCAGTTAGTTTGTGTGTGTTAGACTGATTGAGCCAGTGTGGCATTTCTTGTGTACGTTTCCTTTTTCTCTTCGACTTTGGTTAGAGGAAGACGGGTTCTATGGAATGTTTATGTAGTTAAAGTTTTTTTCAGGGAAACTAAGAAGAAAATTCATGTTCAGTTTAGAAAAGAAATTGAAAAAGCTTTGAAAGGACATTTAAACAGCATATGTAAATATGTATTAGACATTGCTAAGGTTTTCGACAATAGAGAATTATGGACTGGGGGTTGGGATTGTAATGCATTAAAATGGAAAATGATAAAATCATTCATATCTCTAATATTATAAATATAGACGGTCAAAAAGGTGTTCTTAAATATTGGAGTCAACCCAAAACTTTTCTCTGCTGTGGAAAATCAGATAATTTGATTGTTGATTGCACAAAAAGGAAATGATTTGTATGTGGTGGGATAGGTCATGATGCAAAAAAGTTAAAATGTTATAAATGCAATATGGCAGGTTATATGTGAATGGATTCTAAAGAAGGGACAGTAGAAATACCTGAAGCTACAATTTTTCAACATATTCAAGATGTTATGGAAGTAATAAGTGAATAACAGGGACTAAATCATGTAGAAAAAAAATCAGAAGAAACAGTCAAGAAAATGATGATCAAAGTATGACACACAAAAAACAAGAATTAAATATAGAAGAAGGTACTGAAGTTAGGGACAAGGAAGATATTACCTGGAATATAGTAAAAAATCTATAGTTAAATGAGAGAGAGAGAGAGAGAGAGAGAGAAAAATGGATTAAATACAATGGAAAAGAAGAAAGAAAAAGTGTAAAGGTTTTAATATTTTTCTTTAGAACATTTTCCTAAATAGAAATAATGTTAATTTCAGGATATTAGCACTGAATGTTAACAGTTTTAAGGGCATAGTTAGAAGACTAGCTATTATAGATTGGTGTAAAACTCTGATAGTGATATATCATTATACTAGAAGATACAAGATTTTTAATGAAGAAAGATTTCAAACAGAATGTCTGTTGAGTAATGAGATGGAGTTTAGGGCAAGTTTATGTTCAGGAATAGTAATACTAATGAACAGGACAGTTAAGGTGCTTAATAGTATTATAATTTTAATGGTTAGGATTATGGTTATTGATGCCAGATGGAGAGATAAAGTCAATACAATAATTGCATTATGTGCATATGTAAGTAGCAAAGAAAGACAAGGTATGTTTTTCTTAATAATGAATTACATTGCTATTAATATGGAAGTTATTAGAGTAGGAGACTTCAGTTGTAACTTGACAAAAATAAAGAGAATGATGTAAAAAAAGTTATAGAAATTATGAGATATGGCAAGTTAAGAAATGCTGTCTGTCCATAACCTTGGACCATCCTCCCTTCAAAATGCCCCTGCCCCAAGGAAAGATGCTTCCATGTTTATCATTGTTACTGGTAACGGGGTCTAAAATTGTCTGATCACTCAAATTAAAGGGGAGTTTAACCACCACAGATGACGCTTCCTGCATGAACTGGAAACTATAATTGTCTTGGACACAGGGTGAAGACTCTGAGGCCACAAGCTCTGAAGCTACCACTGTAAAATTTTCATGGGAAATTGGCAGAATTCTAGCATCATATTTGAAGACACCATAAGCCTTAGAATTCTGATTATTGGGGCCACTTTTTGGTGGAAGGTGCTTAACAGTAGACTGACCGCAGACTGCAGGGTCTGAATTCAGTCCTGTGAAAAGATAATTGAGAGAGTGGTGTCCAGTCAATATCCTAGGAACACCAGCCTGTGGGTAGGGAACAGACTGGAATTGGGAACATTCATAGAAATACCAAGGGATTTGCAGAACTGAAGAAGATAATCTATAGCTTGTAGAATTAGACTCCTCAGAGGGGGAAACTAGGAGTCAGTCATCCAAGTAGGGGAAAATCTTTTACCCTGAAGTCATAGATAAGCTGCTATGATGGCCTTACATTTGTTGAACACCCTGGGGGCTGTGGTGAGATCAAATGTCAGCACTCTGAATTGATAATGACTGGCTCCTACTCCAAAGTGCAAACATTTTCTGGACTCCTCCACTATCTTTAAGTGAAGGTAAGCATCCCAGATATCCACTGAATACAGCCATTCTCCTGAGGAAGGTTAAAATTGACTGCACTGTGACAATTCTGAACCATGTCTTTCTTATGTAGGTGCTCATAAGGCTGAAGTTCAGAATGGGCATGATGTCCATGGATTTCTTTGGAACTAAAAAAGTAAAATCCTGACCTGATCTAGAGAAAGAGCCTGGATGGCTCTTTTTGCAAGCACAGATGACAACTACTTTGATGTGGCCAATGCTCGGTTAGGTGGGATGTTCATCAACTATTGAATTTTCAAAAATGGAATGTAACAGCCACTAGATATTATCCCTCTTACCAATATGTCTCAGGAGGTGGTGAGCCTTGAGAATGGGAAAAAAGAGAGACATCCCCTGACTGCAGCAAAGGCTGATGACTCCAGAATGGAGCAGTTGGACAGACCTTCATGGGTTCTGGAGTCTCCTGTCAGAGAAGAGACTGTGATATCCCTGGTTCTGTGGACCTCCTCAGCCTCTAAACCTGTGTCCATTAAAGGGGCCACCTCTGCCATGTCCACCCCAGTCTGAAGCTGAGTCAAACTGATGTTGTGACTTCTGAAACCAGAAAGGTAGAGGCCCTTTTTGGTTTCTACTATAAGACTTTTGAGGTGCTTTGAAGCATGGAGAGTTTTGCTGTCTCGCTTCACTCTTTTGTAACTTTTCCTTCATGGAAGGGCCTAATAAGGATGATCCATCAAAGGGAGCATTCATGAAGGACACTTTAAAGTTGTCCATAAAGTCACTTCATCCTCCCCATTGTACATTAGGAGCATGAAGCAGTTAGTTATGCTGGACATGGTGGTAAAAGTAGCTTATCTCTTGGGACAAATCTCTCTGGAGCCCATTCATATGGGTTGTGTAGTTCAAGGCATGGAAGTAAATGAACCCGAAGCATACATCTTCTTCCCAAGTCGATCCATCACTCTAAATTTCTTGTTTGGAATATGGATAGACCGAGAATCTTTTGACAATTTGTGGCTGTCACCATTATGAAGTCCACTGTCCACTTATTTGACCCAATGAGATTGCTGCTAAGGGGGGGGGCAAAGAAACTTATCAGACTTGCAAAGTACTAGCTCACTGGTGTCAGACTCCTATCAAAACCTCCTGCCCACAAGCTCAATTAGTTTGTCAGCTGGGGGACCAAATGTAAACTGTGCCTTTCTGTAGGCCTTAAACAATTCCTCCACAGCCTGAGAGTGGGGTTCTATGGGCTAAGATCCCCTCTAGTAAATTAAAACTAGGATTTCACAAAATGATGCATCTTTCACATGGGATTGTTGGGAATCCAGCTTACTTTCCAAGTTAGTCCAGGTGTTTCCTCTTACAGTTCCACTTTCTTGGTATTTCAGGTGATGAGTAAACTGAATCTGCAGAGGACTTTATCTGCTTTTAAGCAGAGAATTTGGGGCTGAAAAATTACTTCGACCTGTAGATGTTCAAAAAGAATAAGAAGACAAATGACTGGGGTCAAGGATGGAGACCAGCAGAACAGAATTCCCTATCCTGGGGGAGAACAAGATGGCTGCAGTTCTGTAAGCACTACTATTCCCAGCTCTTTCAGAACCCAGAATAAAACTACAATCCAGAGGACAAAGGAAGGAATTCAAAACAGAAAATAGTTCATGAAAAATGCCAAAATCACCTTTTATTATCGTTTGAGTGACCGCAATAAGCCAGAAGAGCTGAATGGAGTCAAGATTATTCAAGACTGAACTACACAGTTCCTGCCATGTGGTATTAACGGCCTTGTACTGTAAACAGTGAACAGAAAACAGAACAATGTTTAATGAAGGAAACAATGTGGAGTCTATAACAACAAAAAACAAATATTCAGTCTTAGCCTCTCCAGAAAAAGACACATTACCAAAAAGACAAAGGACAAAAAAACAGTCAGAAATGGTAAAAACGGCAAATAAAAATAAACCAGACCAACCAGCTAACCTAGAAGACATCAAATCAGCATTGAATCCAATACATCAGGCAATACAGGATCTTACCCTATAATTTAAATCCTTTGGGGATTCCTTAAATTAACTCCTAACCAGAATAGAGAAATCGGAAGCAAGATTACTTGAAACTGAAATAAAAGTTGACAACATCCAACTATGTACAGAGTAACCTCAGATTAAAAGAAGATATCCAAAGCAAAATAACAGATCTTGAAGCCCGATCACATAGAAACAACATAATTGTTTAGGGTATACCGGAATCAGTTACTCACAACAATCTAATAATGACTATTAAACAAATCTTACACATACTACTGGATGAATCTGCAGAAATGCAACATATAACAATAGAAAGAGAGCCCATTGTGTGTTACAAGAAGCTCAAATGAATGTCTCAAGACCAACTTATGTTAAATTACTAAACTATCAGGATCTTCTCAAAAGTCTTCAAATGGCAAAAAAAAGGCTCTCTCACTTGGAATGGTCACTGAATCTCCTTTGCGCAGGATCTCCCCCTCCAGATAAGACAGGCAAGACAAGCACTCTTTCTGTTTTGCTGTCTCCTAATAAATAAGAAAAAAAAACTCCTGGGCTGGTTGGAACTACCCCACCTCCTACAGCTCAACCAGCTCAAAGTCGCCCATAAAATCCTCCACCAATCGGACACTACCCCAGCCCTAAGAAACATAATCTGCCCCTACAGTAATAATCGCCCACTACGCTCATTCACCACACTCCTAGTACTTACAATCAAATCCAACCATGCTGCAGGCGACTCCCTCTTCACCAACTCTGTCGGTAAAAACTGGAACTCACTACCTATTGACATTACCATAGAGTCTTCTCCAACCATATTTAAACATAAACTTAAAAGTCACCTCAAGTCACACTGGATATGCCCCTGTACCAACCATGACTAAGAACCCACACTTCCCTCCAGCACACTCTGCTCAGCCATTCCCTCCTCATTTAAACAATGAGATCCTTTATGACTGCAACTCTAAGTATTGTTATCTTCAACCACTATTTTCAATTGAAAAGTATGCCTCTGGCCTCACAGAAGAATGCATGTACTATGTCTATAATCAACTTGTATTGTAACCACAATTTAGTGGATTGTCTATTTTGTTACACCTATAACTTTCTATCTCTATGTAACAAAAAAACAGAACCAAACTGAGAAAAAACAAAAGCTGACGACTGCAGTAAAATCCAAGTAAAATCCAAATAATTTATTAGGAAGTTGTTAGCGCTTTCATGCACATAAGTCAAGTGCACTTCTTCAGACAACATTACAAAAAAGAATGCTGATTATGTATAAACCGTAATTAGGAATTAATTAAAATCAGCTAATTCTTATTAACTTTTAAAGAGCCATTCCATTAAAAAACCTGCCATTTAAATATTCTTAAATATTTAACATAAAATATATATACTATTACTATTATAAACAAAAATATATATATACAAGAGAATTTTGATATGCAAAATAATTCATTACATTCAATTATAAAACCAAGTACAAGAAACTGCTTCAAAAATCTTACTAAACATAATATATATGTATGTATACCATAGCGTATAAATATATAAAACATATAAAACAGAACAACAACTTTTTGGAACAAATCAAATTATTTAACGCTCCAAAGCTTTCAGCTTGAGTAAACATTTGATGGAACAGACATCATTGATGCCTGGATAAATATAGGCATTAGTTTT
>NC_056750.1:203791180-203798680 GCF_019279795.1 Protopterus annectens
ATATATATATATATATAGACACACTCATATATATATATATATATATATATATATATATATATTTATTTATTTTACATTTGTTGACCGGGATAGTCCGACTGGATGCATGTCCATTTTCAGCGGAGGCCCAGGGAGAAAAGCTCCAAGGGTAAGCAGATACAGCATTACATAATACCAGCATTACATATTACAAGCAGACTATTTACAGAGATTACATAAATAAGCAAGTTAAACAAGTTCCACAGGTTACAGTTAATCCTGAGCACAAGTCAGGATTAAATTAAATTACACAGTAAACTGGTTAACAGATTTTTACACATTCTAGAGAGAGTTAGCCAGGCTTGATACATTGACATAGCCAGTTAAGTGTCAAATGTTGTTTGAGTCTAGTTTTAAATTTACCTAAGGTGGAAAGTAAGGTAATATCAGCTGGAAGAGAGTTCCAGAATCTACTTACAGAGTTTGCAAAGAGAGAATCACCGGCTGTGTTATTAATTTTGCTAGTCTGAATTAGTAGTTTGTTAGAGGATCGAAGCGATCTAGGATTGTTATTGGGGGTGATAATATTTTTAAGTGCAGGAGTATTGTCCGGATTATAGAGGATTTTATAAGCCATAATCAGTTGGATATACTGGATTCGGCTGGGTAGTTCAAGCCAACCAAGCTGATTTAGATTGATGCAATGATGTGTCCTAAAAGGCAGCCCAGTGGCAAACCTGGCAATGTGGTTGTAGCAAATTGAGAGTTTGTTAAGGACAGTCTTGTTCAAATTCGAGAGTAGAGGGGATGCATACAGAAGGGTTGAAAGAAGGTGAGAGTGAGCTATGGCAATTTTAGCTGGAGGGGTTAGGAAGGCTTTTATTCTGTAAAGTGACCCTAATTTTTTATTGATGGTTTTGATAGTTTGGTTAACATGTAGGTCAAATTTGAGATTATTGCTATGATGATACCTAATAGTTTTGTAGATGGGTCAGGGGAGATTATTGTGCCATCATTTGATTTTATGGTAAAGGTGAAAGTGGTAGACCTACGTGTTGGTGAAAATAACAGCATTTTAGTTTTTTGGGGATTTAGGATCAGATGATGTTCAGAAAGCCAATTTTCTATTGTATTAAAGGTGGTCTGGGTAGCTGACCATAACTCTACTGGAGATGTGGCTGAGCAAATCAGAGTAGAGTCATCAGCATATTGGATACAGCTGACTTTTGGGATGACAGTATAAAGGTCGTTAATGAAGATGGAGAACAGCAAGGGCCCTAGTATAGAGCCTTGTGGTACTCTGAGGGTGTTAGGTAGAAGGTTAGAGAGTTTGTTCTGCCAGAGGACAGCCTGCTGTCGACCATTCAGGTAGGATTGAAACCACTGGAGGGCTCCAGTATCTAGACAGAATGTTTGCAGGGTGTGGATTAAAAGTTGGTGATCAACCATATCGAATGCCTTGGAAAGATCCAAAAAGAGGGCTGAGGATATATAATTATTGTTGCGATTATGGTTTATGGTGTTAGTAAAGGCTAGGAGGGCTGAAGAAGTGCTGTGATGAGGACGGAAGCCATGCTGAGTGTCTGCCATAAGGCGATTTTGGATTAGGTGGTGCATGAGTTGTCTATGAATACATTTTTCTATAATCTTTGCAAGTGGAGAGAGTATAGCTATTGGCCTATAATTGGAGAATTCAGTAAAGCTGCCTCCTTTGTGAAGTGGGATTACATAGGATATTTTCCAGATGGTGGGAATTTTAGCTTCTACTATGGTTCGATTGATTAGTGTTGAGATGGGGTAAGCAATAGCATCAGCTGATTTTTGTAGGTACTCGGCAGGGAGTTGATCAGCAGAAAGTGTAGTGGGCTTTAATTTTTTGATCAAGGTACGGATAAGTGAAGTGGCGACTGGTTGGAAGCTGAACGCAAGTAGGTTTCTAGGGGTGCTACTTTCAGGACCAGGGGAGCTAGGAGGTAGATGGCTAGCTAGGGCTTGAATTGTCTCAGTAAAGAATTGGTTAAAACTATCAGAAACATCTTCAGGGGTTTTATCAATAGTAGCAGCAGGGATTGGGGTTGATGTTTGTCCAGGATGTAGTAGATTATTTAAACCTGCCCAAAACTTCTGAGGGTTATTTTGATTTACTGACTGTAAATTACAGTAGTATTGTTTTTTGTCTTGTAAAATTGATTTTTTGGTTTCGTTCCTGGATTGCCTGTATTTAATGTGATCTTGAGGGTCTTTAGAAGAATGCCATAAAGCCCATGCTTTGTTTCTAAGGGTAATTTTGAATTTAGACTCTATAGAAAGTCATGGTGCAGTTTTTGCCTTGGTTCTCTTTGAACGAACAGGTGCATGCAAACCAAGGATCTCAAGGAATTTGTTGTTAAAGTATGCTGCTGCTTCCTCTAAGGGGAGGTGTTTTAGAATAGACCAATTACATGAGTTTAGTTCTTGTTGGAATTTGGCAGGGTCAAAGTTTTTATTGTTTCTAACCTTTCTGAGTAAGGGTTGTTGGGAATTAATGGTTTTGTGCTTAATTACATATGTGAGAAGGTGATCGCTTAGGCCATTAAGGAGGGTACCAGAGGTGTACAGTTGGGGGTGACTGTTTATGAGAACCCAGTCAAGTATACTTTCTTTTTGGTTGGGTTTACCTATCCTGGTAGGGGTGGATATGATTTGTGTAAATGCATGCAGGTTAATATGGGTGGTTGGGGATTCTAAGGAACAGGTGCCCCAGTCTATGTTAAAGTCTCGAAGTAGTAGGGTTTCTTGGGGGTAGTGACAGGATAACCAGTGCAGGATATCTTCAAATGTAGATATATTGTTACCTGGGGGGATGTACATACAGATGATATTAATGCATTTATTTTTATTAAGTTGCAATTATTAATCTGAAGAGGTTGTATTACATCTATGGTGACATTCAACTCAGATTTATAGAGTACAGCTACCCCACCCCCTTCCTCGAAGCACGATCCAGCCTGTGTATGTTGTACCCAGGTGGTAACACTTCATTGTCTTTAGTGTTAGGTTTTAACCAGGTTTCAGATAAACAGAGAATCTCAGAGGAGTGGACATCCAGAAGTGCATGCAATCCATGTACCTTGTTATTAATGCTTCTAATATTGAGATGACAGACTAGGTGAGAGTTAGTTGGCCTATTAATTGTAGGTTTGTAGCTTAGATTACAAGTAGAGGGGGTATGTGTATCTGAAGTGAGTGGGCCAGGGTTGGGGTGAATATCACCATCAAGTATTAGGTTGAGTCTATACTTGGTGATGAACTTCAGGAATTTGTTTATTAGTTTGTGGTAGTGTTTAGATCTAGAGCTAATGTGCCTGGGGTTGAGATGTTGATAGACTGAACAAGATGTTGGATAGGATCTGGTACTGTAAGTATGGTTGAAGGTGGAAGGATTTACAGCTGGGGTGATAGTATGGCCTTTTGGGACCTGAAATCCCGTAAGAAACTGTTTTTTATACAAGGTAAGGAGATATGGTGTGAACAAGAGGTGTGTGAACAAGAGGGGTAGTAAAGAGGAATATATCATTATATGTGATTCAGCTAGTGAGTGAAGGAACTGTTTTACTTGGTGATGCAACACCAGAAGATAGAGTGGTGAGGTAAAGGTACTGGAAGGGGATGGGAGAATGCCAGATGAAAGCTAATAGGTGCTATTAAATATAGGTAGTAGAATAGGGTGGAATTATCCCAGATGAAAGCAGATAGGATCTAGAAAGTGGGGGAGTGGCTATAGTACTATAAATTTAGAGGTACTAGGGGTGAGAGGGAATTGGGGGCAGGGAGGGGAGAGAAGAGAGCCCGAGCGTAGCGAGGGCAAACGTAGCGGGGCTATTGCAGTTTACAAGGTTTCCTAAGGTGTCCTAAAGCTATAAGGTAAGTATTACAGCTCTAATGTAAAAGTCAATTTACTTCAGTTACAGGGGAAGGAGGCAACCACTCAAGTAGAAACAAAGAGCCCTATGGCTGACCAATATGATGACCTGCTTAATTACAAAGCACTGTAAGTGAAAGCTTAACAAATGCTTTTTGTGTGTAACCTACTCTGTTGAAATGTTGAGAGAAACTGATTGCAGTCCTGTAGACACCGTTTTGTAGGGAACTGTAGAGTTCAACTAGGAAAAGAGAAAAGCAGAAATTCTAGGGTAAGCATGAAGGCAACAACAGGCAGTTATTATATAATAATACATTCAGAAAGGTTTGGTGGGGGGTAAAGTAGCATACTTCAGAATGAACTAAGATTTATAGCTAGGAAACCTAAGCAAGAGAGCAATGCAGTAAATAAACACTTGCCAGATTTTAAAGATATACCAGAAAAACTAAATCAATTATTCACAATTGTACAACTGGAACATTGCCAGTAAAAGCACTTCAGGTATAGCTAGCCCAAGTTATTCAAGTCATAAAAGCACTTCTTCAATGTGTGTGTGCAATTTAAACATTAAAAAACACATGCAGCAAGGAGGAGCTCTGATTAGACACTTTCTCTAGGTACAGGTTCAGTTTAAACACAAATATTACCACAGAAATTCAGTAAAGTCACTAGCTACTTATAGAGCCTCTGAAAAAAATAGAGCAGTCTGTGCAGAACCAGAATTTAGCTGCAGGTCATTCAGTTACACAAAAAACAGTAAAAGATCCATACAATGAAGAAACTTACACTAAGTCACACCAGGTCAGCCAATGGGGGAAGAGAGAGGGAAATCCTAAGCACCTAGATTTGAAAAGGATGCCTGTACTGAATTGTAGCAGTTTAACCTGTTTGAGGAAAGAGGGGGGGTGGGGGAAAAGAGAAGGCAGTGGGAGTGGTTACAAGGAATACCCTGATTGACTCAAGACACCACACCAGAGATAAATTGAATGTAAGGGCCTAAAATCTGCACTCAGCACTGTGTTATTTGCACTCAGTACTTTAATGTTACTTGCACTCAGCACTGTAATTTCACTTATGTTTAGCAGGAAAGACAGACCAACTGTATACAATTTTGGGAATTTTTACAAGGGTTGCTTGTTCAAATGTCAGGCTATTGCAGTTTACAAGGTTTCCTAAGGTGTCCTAAAGCTATAAGGTAAGTATTACAGCTCTAATGTAAGAGTCAATTTACTTCAGTTACAGGGGAAGGAGGCAACCACTCAAGTAGAAACAAAGAGCCCTATGGCTGACCAATATGGTGACCTGCTTAATTACAAAGCACTGTAAGTGAAAGCTTAACAAATGCTTTTTGTGTGTAACCTACTCTGTTTAAATGTTGAGAGAAACTGATTGCAGTCCTGTAGACACCGTTTTGTAGGGAACTGTAGAGTTCAATCTGTTTAAATGTTGAGAGAAACTGATTGCAGTCCTGTAGACACTGTTTTGTAGGGAACTGTAGAGTTCAATCTGTTTAAATGTTGAGAGAAACTGATTGCAGTCCTGTAAACACCATTTTGTAGGGAACTGTAGAGTTCAAACTAAGTCACACCAGGTCAGCCAAGGTTTGTGTGTGTATACTTAAAACATCAAACAGTTTATGAAGAAAAAAAACAAATGCACATAAAAAACTTCCACCGCTATGAATAAAATAGAACTTAAAACAGAAAACGATACTTGAGCCGGTGTTTGAGCATGCTTTCCTTCTTGATTATATAACAAAGAATAAAAGCATGCTCAAACACCGGTTCAGGTATTGTGCCCCTTCCTGATTTCTTATTTTTTGCATGTTTGTCACACTTAAATGTTTCAGATCATCAAACAAGTTTAAATATTAGACAAACATAACCCAAGTAAACAGAAAATAAAGTTTTTAAGTGATGATTTTATTTACTAAGGAAAAAGAACTATCCAAACCTACATGGTCCTATGTGAAAATGTCATTGCCCCACTTTGTTAAATCATGAAGTAATTGTGGTTAATCAAATTTTTTGGAAAGCTGAATTCAATTTCACTAGCTACACCCAGGCCTGGTTACTGCCAGACCTGTTGAATCAAGAGATTGCTTAAACAGAATCTGTCAAACAAAGTGAAGTAGGCCAAAAGATCCCAAAAAGGAAGACATTGTGCCACGATCTAAAGAAATTCTGCAACAGATGAGAAACAAAGTAATTGACATCTATCAGTCTGGAAAAAGTTACAAAGCCATTGCTAAAGCTTTGGGACTCCAGCGAACCACGGTGAGAGCCATTATCCACAAATGGAGAAAACCTGGAACAGTGGTGAATCTTCCCAGGAGTGGCCCGCCTACAAATATTACCCCAAGAGCACAACAACGACTCATCCAAGAGGTCACAAAAGAACCCAGAACAACATCTAGAGAACTGCAGGCCTCACTTGCCTCAGTTAAGGTCAGTGCTCATGACTCAACCATAAGAAAGAGACTAGGCAAAAATGGCATGCATAGCAAAGTTCCAAGGCAAAAACCACTGCTGACCAAAAATAACATAAAGGCTCATCTCACTTTTGACAAAAAAAATCTTGATGATCCCCAAGATGTTTTTGAAAATATTCTGTGGACTGACAAAACAAAAGCTGGCGTTATCGGGAGGTGTGCATCCCATTACATCTGGCGTAAAAGTAACACAGCATTTCAGAAAAAGAACATGATGCTAACAGTCAAACATGGTGGTGGTAGTGTGATGGTCTGGGGATGCTTTGCTGCTTCTGGACCTGGATGACTTGCTGTGATTGATGGAACCATGAATTCTGCTCTCTACTAAAAAATCATGAAGAAGAATGTCTGGCCATCAATTTGTGACCTTAAACTGAAACGCGTTTAGGTTCTGCATCAGGACAATGATCCAAAACACACCATCAAGGCCACCTCTGAATGGCTTAAAGAAACAAAATTAAGGTTTTGGAGTGGCCTAGTCAAAGTTCAGACTTGAATTCAATTGAGGTGCTGTAGCATGACCTTAAAAAGGAGGTTCATGCTCGGAAACCCTCTAATATGACTGAATTAAAACAATTCTGCAAAGAAGATTGGGCCAAAAATTCCTCAATAGTGATGTGAAAGACTCATTGCCAGTTATCGCAAATGCTTGATTGCAGTTGTTGCTGCTAAGGGTGGCACAATCAGTTATTAGGTTTAGGGGCAATTTCTTTTTCACAAAGAAAGAACAGGAACACCAAAATCCAGGCACAGCAGAAATATCAAACCCAATACTATGGGTGAACTTTAAAAAAGGAGTTGATCCATTTGTATAATCTATGGATTAATTTATAATATCACTAGGTCCATCCCAAATAATAATGATGTCATCCAGGAACTTCATATGGCATTTACAATAGGGAAATATTTTTGGGATGGCCTAGTGAAATTCCTTATTTGGATGTGAGGTTGATTAAGGATAAATTGTTTAAGGTATTCAAATCAGAGATTTTTCAGAAACCAATATACTCTAACAGCTTTTTACATTTTAATAGTTCTCACCCTTTTAAACAGAGGAAAGCTGTAGTCAAGGGCCAGTTTGTTAGGGCTGCACGTATATTAACTGATAGCTTCCTAAATGAATGTGATC
>NC_056750.1:204151180-204199316 GCF_019279795.1 Protopterus annectens
CTTTATTTCTGAAGCTGTCTAGCCCACAGAAAACTACACTACATGCCCAACATATTAGTGGCACCAAAAATTTAAAGAAAGAGGGCACACATTTTGCATCTCCCTTTTTCTGAAGCAAAATCAAATTACCTTGCATAGTAGAATTTTGCAGTAAAGTCCATTAAAGTCCGAGTTACAGATGTACAAATAAGAGTTGAACCCGATTGGTACCATGCAATATGTAAGAAAACGGAAAAGCAAGACAGTGACAACTACCTACTACACCAAACAAAGCTTCCAAGTCAAGGAAAAGTTACAAGTGAGCAGCATAAAGCAAACTCAAACACAGTGAACAAGCTTAGTACAGTTAAATACATGATAAAAGGACAATAGAAAAAATAAATCAGCAGCAAAATCTGAAATGTAAGTGAAGGAAAATGTTGACAAAGCAAACCAATCCAATCCAAAGATAAATACTTTATACTGCAAAAATTGCTACTGCCTAAAAATTCTTCACCAAATGTTAGGACTCCTATTACAGCACAATGCAACATCCTCCTTTAAAATGAACTTAAACTGGTAATAAAGCTATATCATACGGAAAGCACTTAAGCCACATGAATATATTCTCAAAACAAAATAAGATCTTTGCTCATGGCTATGTCAACATACAAGCAGGTTCTGTGATGTTCAAAGTGTGAAAATATAGCTTATTGGCCCACTAGACATTACCCTCACAACATATCCACAACAAAGGGATACTGTGGGATGGAGAAAGCACAGTTTGCTGAAGGAAAAGGGTAAAAACTGTTCATCTGAATCTGATCTTTTGTGATACTTGGGACTCTAAATGGCTGAATTACCAACAGTCGGTAAATCCCAGCTGTTGCAAAAGAAGGAAAAGTTGATTCCTAGCAGCTCACCTTCTCTTGGGAAGAGAAGATGGTTTTGTTTAATCAGCCTAAAAGTTCCTATTGAAGGCCAGGGGTTCTATTCCACCCATGCAACTGTCAGATGCTGCAGACAATGTGTGCAATGAAGCACATACATACATGAATTACATTAATGATGTATGCCACGTGTTGGGGCATGCTAAAGGGTAGGACGGGGGGCTTCCTTTTGTATAAATAGCACTGTACCAAGATGACACTGTACACTTACCATCACTGTTACACAGTGAGGAAGTATGCTGGTATCCAGCAGATGGCTGTTGGTAGAAAACAGCAAAATATAACTGGCAAAAAGGGGGTAGTGTTTACAGAATTTTGAAACTAAGTACTGAAAGTAAAAATGTGCAGTTCAGCAAGCTTGTGTAGACAATAATTTGCAAGAGGTACCAAGTGGCATCCCCCAAATCCACTCCATACCATTCAGAGGTCATTTCGGTCAGCCAAGCACTACTTGACTATGACATTGTTATACCAAAGTGCAAACCTGTCCCCACATACACCCTGTCCCCACATACACATACTCCTATATCTGGCTTTTGGTAAGAGTGTAATAGGATCATAGGAGATTACTAGGCTAATGACTCAGGGGGCCCTTACAAGCCTAGCCAAGAGTTTATCCACAAAAAAGAAACCTCAATCAGCACTTGTCACCCCTATCAATGAGGGACACAGGTGGAACCCCTGGGACAAATCTGTGATTACCTATCCACTCATCAAGGTTGCGCTTGAAGAGGGTCAGTGACGTACTTTGTTTGACATGTACGGGGAGACTATTCCAGAGATGGGGCAAACTCTGGGAGACAAACTTGTCTCTCCAGCAGGATTTGCTAATGTCACATATTAGATTTAAGCCTTTCAATTGGATATTATGCGAGGAGTTACTTACAGACATGGAGCATCTCTAGTAGAGCAGGGTCTGAGATTGTCTTGCAGGTGAGACACAGATCACCTCTGAGCAATCTGTATGATACAGAGTAGTGTGATAGTGATTTGAGTCTGTCCACATAGGACAGGTGTTGGGAGGACATAGATTCTCTTTGTGAGGTATTTCTATGGCCTTTTCAGTTGGTGCAGGTGTTTGGAGAGGTACATACCAAATGAAGAATTGTACTCAATTACTGGCCTAATGTGGGAGGAGTACAGAGAGGTAATAACCTCCTTTTTCCTGGATGCGATCCCTTTACTCATGAGATGAACCAAGTAAAAAGCTTTTCTAACCACTGCTGCTACATGATGGTCAAATGTGAGATTGATGGTCAAATGTGAGATTGTTGTCAACTTGTGTACCCAGGTCTCTCACCACAGGTGGTGTGCTTAGGGGGTTGCCGTTAATGTGGTAATCAGTAGGGGCCATGTTTTTGCCTAATGGTATGACAATACATTTGTTTTGCATTTAACTTAAGGCCATGACTTTGGCACCAGTCATTTGTTGCTGTGAGACCTTCTTGAAGTATGTTAACATCATATGGGGAGTCAATGACAGCACCCAACTTACAGTTGTCTGCAAACACAGGCCACAGGCCTTTTGTCTTTGCCTGGACCTCTAAGAAGTATATGCCAGACAATAGAGGTCCCAGGACAGATCCCTGGGGGACACCACTAGTGACATGTCTGCTGTTGGAGGTGGTGGCACCTATTTTGATCTTATGTGTCCTATAAGTGAGCCAGTTGACCACCCACCTGATGAGACAGGGATTTATATCAAGTTGTGTTAGCTTTCTGATGATGCTTGAGTGGGGGATGGTGTCAAAGGCTTTGGCCAAGTCAAGAAAAGCTGTATGTACTGACTTTCCCTCATCCAGTGCCTTGTTGACAGTCTCAAGAAAGTCAACCAGGTTCAACAAGCAAGATCTGCCCTTGACGAATCCGAACTGGGTGGGGTCAAGTGCTTTGAGATTGCCTATGTCCTTGTTTATGAGGTCAAATAATAATACGCTCCATGGCCTTACTGATCACACTTGTCAAGCTAATCGGGTGACAGTTTCCAGGGTCAGTAGTGTTACCACCTTTGTGCACAGGAATGACAATGGCAGTTCTCCACTCTGCAGGAATGAAGCCTGTACTTAGGCTACAGTTGAAGAGAGTGCTCAGTGGCGAGGCTAGTTCTTGCTGGTTGCAGAATACAGCCTGGGATACTATCAGGTACCATGGAAGCTGTGTTCTTTGCCTTGGATAGGGCCTTTAACACTTGATCTACAGAGATGTGAGGTGAGGGCGAAGTATCAAGGATGTTGAATGGGTCTTTGGGGGGGGGTTACGTTTGCTCTGAATCTATCTGCTAGCAGGTTGGCCAAGTCAACAGGATCAGTGTAATCAGTGTAAGTGGTACCAGTAAGAAATAATTCGGAACAAACCTGTGCTTTGCCATGGACGTATCTGACGTAACTTAAAAAGACTTTGTGGTTAACCTTTGTTTTGGAGGCTAGTTTCGATTCATAATTAACTTTTGAGGTTTTCACTAGCGATCTAATTTGTCTGTTGAGGCTAAGGAGGGTGTTTTTCCAATTGGGAATTTGTGCCTTTTTACCCTTGGACAACAGTTTCTTCCTTTTGTTCTAAAGCCTGTTTACAGAGGATGTCCACCACATAGGTTTATGTTTCCTTGAGGAGCAGGTTTTAGTTCTGTTGGGTATGGCCGAGTCCATGCAGTTGTACAGGTGCTTGTATACTGCACTGGCATATTGTTCTGCATATTTGTTTGCATCCTCTGAGGGGGCCAGTAGTGTGAAGCTACTGATACCCTCCCCTTAGAAAGCTGTAGTCAATTTTTGAGAAGTTTGTTAGCCTGGTTACGGCGGGGGGGATTGGACGGGACAGACACTTCGAGTGAGAAAGACTGATAGTCTGATCTCACCAGGGAAGAACTTGCCTTGGGGGTGCTGCAGTGGTCATCCATGTTGGTGAGAACCAAGTCTAGAATGCTATGTCCCCTTGTAGGGGATGAGACAAGCTGGTCTAGTGCGTTAGAACTGAAGAAGTCAAGGAATCATTGGGTGAGTCCATTAGCGCAGGAATAGTTCACCCAGTTTATGGTGGGGCAGTTGAAGTCACCAAGGATCAGGGTGTTAGGGGGTACCTTGATGGACTCGAGTAGGTCCACATAGAAAGAATGGGTGTCCTGAGTCATGGAGGGGGGTCTACAGCTGGCTATAACTTGGATGGGTGTCTTGCCAATTGTCAATTGCACCTGGAAAAGTTCTAGTGCATCATGCTGACAAACAAGTCTGGAGGTGTGCCTGTATTTAATGAAAATAGAAACTCCACCACCCTTAGTCTTCCCGACCTCATTCTGGGGTCGGAATGTGTGGAATGAGGTATAGCCTGGTAAGGCAGGAGTGCTCTCTGCAGCCTTGAACCAAGTTTCCGTGACTGCACAGATGTTAGCATCTTCCAGTGCTAGGAGAGCTTCCAGTGTGCACACTTTCAGGTTAAAGCTCCTAGAGTTAAGCAGCATGACCTTCAATTTGCTTTTTGACAAATCTTTTATGTTGGAAGATTTGTCTGTGTGACATTGCCTACAAAAGGCACAATGGGGGAGGCAACAGCCTTGGCCAGAATCCTGAATCCCAGTGGTGACAAGTGGAGGCCATCTCTGGCAAAGCATCGAGGCCTGTCAACCATGTCATTCCAGGCAGACAGATACTGGATCCCCTTAGAATGACACCTGAAACTAAGCCAACTGTTGAAGTCAACGTTTTTTTGTTGGTATTGTGGTAACATTCTTGGTGAAGGTAGCATGCTGCTTAGGGCTAGGGTCATACCTGCCTGGGACACGTACTCTGACAGCTCAATTATGTCTCTCTTCATATAGTCCAGGGAGGTACATCTCAGGTCATTCACACCAACATGGACAATGATAGAGTCATACTTGTACCTGTTGAGGAGAGACTTAAGTGCATGCGTGATTTGGCTGATTCTGGCACCTGACAGACAGCTGACCGTGACCTTCTCCTTGTTGAGCCTGGTGAAGAGGACATTGGTGTGTCTCACAACTGAATCGCCAGTGACTAGTATGTTTGGTTTAATGTTGTGCTTTATGGGCTGTGTATGAGTTTATTGTTATGCTGTGTTTGCAAGATACTCGAACTTACTGGTTTAGTTCTGTTAACATTTCAGCACTTTGGCAAGCTCATGTTCCACATCAAGGTAACCCACCTACCAGACTAGAAGGAAACAGCAAACTCCAACAGTGCCCAATTACAGTTCGAAACAAAATCCAAACTAATTTATAATGCACCCTAACTTGTAAACGTTAAAAGCATTTGTGTACTTGATTTTACTGTGAGCTGAACTTCCAGTCTCAAGACTGATTACATGTTGCACAGTTTGCCCACTTGTCACACAATGAATCACACATTTTGGTGAGGAAACATAAACTTGATATTACTAGTGACAAAAAAAAATAAATAAAAAAAAAAAAAAAAAAAAAAAAAAACAACTGTCTGCGAGTACTGCTCCTAAGTTGAACCGATTTAAAAAAGGGAAAGACAACTGCTTCATTTTTTTTCTGATGCTCTAGTTTTGCAACTGATTGTGGAATATGGTTGTTTCAAAGGAGCTGATCTTTAGAAGACGTGATAACTGTGAATTTGCTTTTGTAACCAGTTCAACATGATACTTTACTAATTAGCTAAAATTAAATGATCTTCATAGCAAGGCCTTTGAGCTTACTTGCAATAAAATGCTTACAGGGCTTGTCCCAAAACCTGGAGAATGGTTTCATGAGAACCTCTACACAGAATAAGAAGCAAAACATTGCCTTGGCCAGGGCAGCAACATGGAACAACATCTCCATGATCTTCTTCCCTTAACTATAAATGATTACGTTTTTTAATTTAACTCATGCCTCTGCTCCTCCAACAATGTGGAATTAAAAAGAACTAACTTACATGAACAAGTGCTTCTTTTAGGGGATAACTTACAGTCAATCAGTCTGTCCAAAACCAAAGCCAGGGATTTTGGAACCAGAGTTGCTACAAACCCCAAAAGGTGCACAACTGATGGACAAATCTTACAAATAATGAATATGGCTCAGCCGAACCCCATCATTTCAAAATGTGTGTGGACTGGCTCAGAAATTTGACAGCCAGATAACTTAAGGAAGGAAGGAATTTACAAAGGAAGTCATATAGTATTTCATCCATCCATCTTTGTTAGTGCCTCCACGGCAAACATGTCTGGTCCCCTTACTCATTTAGAAACAATCTGCAGATTTTATGTTGCTTACTCACAAACAAGTAAATCACTGCAGCTTTATACAGAGGGTGAAATGGTTATCCCTTAAACAAGCAAATAATCATATGCCAGCTCTCATTACTTGCAAATGTAGTCTGTGGAAATGTCTGTCCTGTTCTACCCCTTCATTCTATGCCTACCAATACAAGTAGACTTCCACAGCTTTAGAACTTTCACTAATGGTCTTATACTTACAAATTCCTAGAAACGTTGCAGAACAGGCTACAAATACTTTTTGTGTAGCTGCTTGCGTCATGAATCAGTCACAGAAGCAGAAAATGTACGTATTTTTAAGAAAGTACAAGAAGATCACCACAGATTACATGATGGATGAAATTTTTTGGTTTAATTTCTTTTGACATTACACTGAGTTAATGACACATAGGCATGGTGTTCTGGCTGGGCTAAAAATGAACTATACCTCTGCAAATGTACTTAAATTTATCTGCCCCTTGAACTGGCCCACTATATTGTTGCAACACGTCCAAAACAGAAGCTGACCAATACGTTTAGCAAACGTAGTAAACAGGCACAGACGGAGGAAGCTGAAAATGGTACAAAGCTTTAAAAAGTCCAAACTAAACATATGACAGTTTTAGAAAATGAATGGTAAAAGGCAATAGACAAAAGTAGGAAAGTGAATTTGTAAATTCAAAGCAAAAGATTTGACACAATGACCCTTACTTACCTGCTGCATCTAAGATAACAAGAGGTGTGCAGACAATACAAAAATGCTTAATCAACAGAAGCACAAGAATCCAAGGCTCATTTAAAGATGTGATTTGGTAGCAAAATGAAGTCGGGTAACTTTCTGTGTGTAACACAGCCCATAAGAGTAATACTTGTAATTCAACCCAGGTCTCTATAGCATGCAGCTCAAAACCAGAGTTTATCTCAAAGTCATACTGTTAATAAACTCCAGTAATTCCTAGTAAAGGTCAACAATGATTAGCAGTCCATGTCATTTGAAAGATCTGATACTTACCATCCTTCCAAATCTTTAATGCTTCCATTGCCTTCTCTGACAGTTCTCACATCATCCCCTCCCCTCCCAATGCACATAAAGTACAGTTGTGTACCTACCATAAATGTAGATGTTCGAGTGTATTCACTGTTGCAGTCATTACACTTTGGTTATCCTGCTGGCAGGCTTCCCGCAGTCGGCCTGAATTCCAAAGTCTAGGTCCGGCGTCGGTTGCTGTCACCTCTTCCTTGACGTCAGTGCGCTAGAGGTATAAAAGATGCAGCCGACGCCATTTTCTTCAGTCTAAAGCTAAGTACCCCATTGGGGAAACTTTTTTCTTGCTCCAGACCGATGTCAGAAAAAGTTAATTGTATTTCTTGTGGGAAGCAAATACCTCATAAGGATTTTCATTCTTACTGTATTCCTTGCCTAGGCCCAGATCACAACGTTGCTAGCTGTCGGTTTTGTGCTAGATTTAACCAACGCACTATTAAGCGTCGGTACGATTTTGCCTTTCATTACTTTGGCCGAAGGTTCAATTATATAATGCCGTCGGAACAGCTGACAACCGGAGTTTATAAAAAGCTTTAATGAAGACTTCGGATCTGAAATTCGTTTTTGAAAATCTCAGGAGTCGGCCGACCGGCACTTGTGAACTGCTTTTGCTTCGGGCACCGCGTGGCAAGAAAGACTGAAGAAAATGGTGTTGGCTGCATCTTTTATACCTCTGGCGCACTGACGTCAGGGAAGAGGCGACAGCAACCGACGCCGGACCTAGACTTTGGAATTCAGGCTGACTGCAGGTAGCCTGCCAATAGGATAACCCAAGTGTAATGACTGCAACAGTGAAACACGATGAACATCAGTATCTTCTGGTCTTGCAGCATTTTTTTTTACTTTGTCTATACCAAACCATTTCATTACGACTACTCTGAAGCTGGCTCAGACTGCTAGCTCCAAAACTTCATCACCACTTCCACAAAATAATCCCACTTCACTTCCTTCCCTGCTGCCCTATCAATTTCTCATAACAACTATCAGTTGCTACTGAAGTTAATAGTATCCTCACAATTATCCTTTAAGGGAGCATTACACATATTCTAGAATTTTATTCCTTCTACTGAAGAACTCGGTGAGACTGAGCAAAATCAAAACAAGGGCAGTTAGCAGGCTCTCAGAGCTCTTTAAAGAATAAACACAGCATTAATATCACTAAAAGCCTTACAGAGACTGATAAGTTCAGAACATAATATGTGACAGAAGAAGTCAGAAATTGTTTCATACCGTTTGTCATGTTACCCTACATTACATAAATAGAAGTGTTTATTGTTTTAAAAAAGTAAACAAAACTGCCTTCAAAGGCATTTAGCCACATAAGACTGAATGCCTCAAAACAAGTTATTGTAATTTAATGGCTAAATAACTGTGCATTACACCAAACCATCACAAGCATAAAAATTCTCTGAACTCTTATCTATCAGATAAATGGGACCCTTTTCTCTGCAAACAATAACGCACTCCTTCACAAGCACAACTGATTTAAAACAAGGCTATTTTTAAATATGAAAACGACTGTAAACAATAAAAACATTTTGGCCAGGAAAGTCCTCACAGACAACTGATCTCTGTCTGACAGGAAGGTAGAAACTATAATCGCTGTGCGGTAAGTATACAGCATAAAATTCAAACAGACCTCACAAACCTCAGCAAACATGCATACTGTACATAAAAAAACAAGATCAAAGAAATCTGAATGAATATGCACAAGTACTAGCACAAAATTCACACCGCAGTTCTCAATTTCAACTTGCACTGATGCTCATCATACAGGGCTTGTCCCAAAACCTGGGGAATGGTTTCATGAGAAAATTATACAAAGTATAAGATGTGGGGCATGAAACATTACAAAATATTAATGGCGATGGCTTCATCCTTATCAAATACAGTAATTCTTACGCAAACAAGTAATATTAGTTTAGACACAATTTACTCACTGACCAGACAATGACTTCTAGATGAAATACATTTAAATTTCACATTTCTGATGCAAAAGAAAGACAACTTATATTATCAATCTTACTGGAGTAAACTATAATGACAGAAATTAAAGAGTCAAGATTATTTTTTTTTAGCTGCAGCCACCATAAGCTGTGTCTGTGTTTTACTTTCTCTCTCTCTCTCTCTCTCTATATATATATATATATATATATATATATATATATATATATACACACACATATACTAAAACACAGCAACAACAGGCAAATTATGTTTTTGTAAACTGATGACCTGGAAAGGCATTCTAATTTTACCAGCACTCCTTCGCCTTCAATTCACTTCCTGTCAAATCAGCAGAAAGCCTCACCAGTCAGGCACTACAAAAATCTCTGCACACCCTTAAATTATTACCAGTCTTCTAGTCTTCAGACTAAACCTACCAGTCAGATTCTCTACCAGTCAGATTCTCTAGTATCTAAACAGCATAGTCTCATAACTAGCAAGTTAATAAAGGGTGGGGCAGAGCTGCATGGCCATAAAAGATGATTGCTTCCACCTTTGGGAAAGCCCACAAATGTAGACATATTAAGACAATTCAGATTTTTTTAATGATACAAGATAAGTTCAACCAGGAAAACTTAAATATTTAAATGAACAGCCAAGCAGTGCCAGTGACTTTCTTTTTCAAACATATTCTTTGCTCAGAAAATAAAGCAGGAATAAAGACACCTAACCTATGCCATTTATTATTAGACTGGCCTTGGCCTTACTCATTCCATGTTCTACAATTATATATTAGTCCTAGTGAGAATAACTGGATCATACCATAGATAACTTGAGGGGGACCCATGCATGGGATAAAGCATTTAGGAGCTACCTCTGTTCACTAATAGTACAGGAGGCAGTCTTTGGGTATGTTTTCTATTACCCATCCATAGATCAAACTTGCACTTGAATATGGACAGGGATGAGCTTTGTTTTATGTGAATGGGGACCCTGTTCCAGAGCAGTGGTATCCCCTGCGAGATATATCTGTCTCTCCAAACCATGCTACTGATGTTGCAGAAAAGGCTTAGATCCCTCAAACAAGTACTTCTGATGTCATTTCACTTGATGATATGCAGTAAATGCATCAGTACTGGTTTGGTGAATGCCTTGTTTGCCAGACAGAGGTCAGCTCTTAGCAGTCTGTAGGATACCAAGTAACATGACAAGGCTATGAGGTGGTCCCATTTAGGATATAAGGCCAAAAACACAGCCTCTATGGGAACAGATGGCATACAAGGTTGCATTTTATATTATCTAAAACCTAAGTTAGCAACACCAATAGGTACTCTCTTCAACCACAGCCTGAGTAATGGTTTTGTCCCTGCTGAATGGAAAACAGCAACTGTCATCCCCTTCATAAAGGGGGTACAACAACAGACCTTGGCAACAGACTCATAAGCTTAATCAGTCTTACCTGTAAGGTGACCCATAAGCTTAACCAGCCTTATCTGTAAGGCCATGGAATGAATCATCATGGACCTTATAGGTTATCTCCAAACCCTTGATATGACACAGTTTGGTTTTATCAAAGGCAAGTCATGCCTGCTAAACCTGGTGGACTTCTTTGAAAACATCAACAGAGCTATAGATGAAGGCAAATCTGTGCATACAGCCTACCTTGACTTAGCCAAGGCCTTCAAAACAATCCCACATGTGGGCATCATTGATAAACTCTCCCAGTTGAATATCAACCCTTATGTCGTCAGGTGGGTTGCTCACTGACAGAGTATACTCAGTCAAAGTTGTGGACTTTCCATCAGCCAGCAGACCTGCCACCAGTGGGGTTCCACAGGGGTCAGTGCTGGGCCCCCTATCGTTTGGAATATACATCTCAGACATTCAGGCCAAAAGTCAGGGGCTGTGGCTGACTAAGTTTGCTGATGACTGCAAATTAGGTGCAATAATTGAATCCCCAAATAATGTCAATATACTTCAAGTGGGACTTACACAAACAAATGATTGGTACTAAAGCCATAGACTTGAACTCAGTGCTAAAAAATGCATTATCATCCTGTTTTGTAAAAACGATATTCCTGCAGACTATCATATAAATAATAATACCCTAATTAACAACTCAGAGACTTGGGAACAAAAGTGGAGTGTAGCCTAAACTTTGACTATCATGTCTCTACTGCAGTAAGGAAAGCATCTCATTAGCAAAAGCATTGCCTCAAGAGCGGAACAGGTCATAACACCCCTGTACACGACCCTCATCAGGCCAATAATTGAGTACAATGCTCCCGTTGGTACTTCCCTTATCAGGCACCTGCAAAAACTTGAGAGACATCAGTTGAGATTTCTAACCAAGAAAATTCATTGTCTCCAGCACACATCATACACTGACAGACTCAGTGTACTCAGTAGCATACAGACTTAGAGGAGACGTGTGCCTGGCCTACAGAGCAATCTCGGATCCAAACCTAATGGAAATGCTGTACATCTGCAAGCTAAATGGGACAAAGGTCACCTGCTCCAAGGACCTTAACCTGGCTTGTGAGATAAATAGGACCTGCTGGAGAGAGAGATATGTCTCTCAGAGGTTGCCACTCCTCTGAAATGTGGTACTAATTCATATAAGCGTAGACTCGATGACTGGATGGGAAACCATAAATTCCTGCCAGGGATTTCACCTATGACCATCCTAGATATGGACAGTCATTGCTACTAAGATCTCGAGAATAGGCAAGAGCCTTTATACTGGGTTTCTCTAGAATTACATTTGGTACACATGGCTAGGTTTATAAAGACCTTTGGGTCAACAGACCAGTAGCCCACCTATGAAATAAAGCTTCGCATCTCACTGCTTTTAAAGCATATGCTTATTTATTGACTTTGCTTTGAAAATGCTAAAATTGCTTAATGACTGCCTTTCACCAAAGTTTTAGCAAACTGTAGTTCTCAAACAGAATAAAGAGGACCATGATCAGGTCTTCAGTGGCATGGATACCAAGAAACTCACCTTAAACAGCAAAGCTCAAGAGATAAATCTTGGCATTTATGTTCAGAAGACATAAACAGGGGTTATGACTGGTTAGACCCAATCACAATTACATGTAGTACAAGGAGCATTACCTGCCCCATGAACAGCAAGTTACAGAAAAAAATGTAGGAGGCCAAATATTTTACCAGCTTAAAACCTTTGAAATCTAGTAAAACAATTAGCACTGCCAAACAGACAGCAGGCACAAACAGGGTACAAAGACAGAGTGGCTTTAAAAACTGATAAGATACTTCATTCTACCCCACGTTTTGTTTATAAGCATGGCAGAGTTAAGTACCTAACAGCTTTTAAAGCTGTCTTACCTTCTACCATTGTTCTTCACTGACCAACACTGTCCACTGTTAATCCCCAGCACCAGACCCAACCTTAACAATGGTCAGGGGTGCACAACAAACTTTTTCTTGTACACCTTTGTGATGTCAGAAAGGCCTTTAACAATTATGTCTTTTTCAAATTTTAGAGAACAAACTTTGCTTTTGATGTACTGCACTCTTTGTTTTGTATTACCGTAGGCTCCCTATTGAAATGTTGGCACTCGAAATGCAGAGTGCCTATAAGCTGAGAAAAAAAAAAAGACTGAAAACATGGCAGAAAAGCAAATCTCAAAAATCAATCTTCTCCTTTAAACTTCTTTTTGTGGGGGGCACGTCCTCCCCCTTTTTGTGGGGGGTACGTCCTCCCCCAAACTTATACATACCAACTCTAAATTGCCACACCTCAGAGAAAAGGGAATATTATGAGAGAAGACATCTTGGACATAATATACACAAGTCTGTTCTTTCAGCCATTCAGTCTCCATATTTCGGGACTCACTCTAGCGGGTCCTGTCGTATCAATTGTTTAGCAGGGCAGTATAAAGGATAATGCCTGGCATGACCTGTGTACTTTGTGTGGAAATGCAGTTGCGTGTGCTAACAAATTTTGTTACAGTGAGGTCATTGCATTAGGATATGTCCCTCTCCCTTGAAGTAACACTGGACCTGATATTAAGCTGGGGTGCAGGAAGTGCAACCACCTACATGAGGGGCAGCAGGGAACTTAGTACCTTCACAGAAAGCAATAATTTTACTTTCGCACACAGCATTATTTTTTTCATTCTAGTCTGCCATCTGCATTTATAATTTTGGTCTTCAGTCCTCTACAGTGCCGTAATGAAGAAAGTATGTGATTTCAAAACTGCAACACGGATTTTTTTATGAATACCACGAAAAAGCATGCTAAATGTCAGTCTTGATTTTAGTCCCTCAGGAAGAGAAGCAATTTGGCATTTTATGACAGGGATTAGCAGACATAGCATTGCATGACTTGGCTGCAGTGTCCATCCATTCTACAATCATAAAATAAAAAAGTAATGGTCATACTTTAGCTTCAGCAGCTTTAGTAAGTTATGCAATCTCTTCTTTAGAAGTGCAAAGTATAGGATAGAGAAAACCGTACCAAATATCTGTGAAGGAAAAGCCTGAACATTATCCATGGAAAGTACAATTGTGTACACTTACCATCAATGTGATGTTCGAGTGTATTCACTGTTAACAGTCATCACACTTGGGTTATCCTGCCAGGGGTTCCCCTCAGTCGGCCTGAATACCAGAGGCTTAGTATTTCTGCGTCGGTTGCTGTCGCTACAGGACTGACGTCAGGTCGTCAGTGGTATAAAAACAGGCAGCCGATGCCATTACATCAGTTTTTCTTGCCCCAAATGTCAGGAGCCCCCAAACAGGGAGCTAGGTTATGGTGGGATAACACCACCAGTAGAAAGTAAACACCAAATATCACTGTAAGGAGTGAGGAAGATAGAGAGAGAGAGAGAGAGAGAGAGAGAGAGAGAGAGACAAGGAGGATGGAGAGTGGGAAACCAGAACTGCAACAGTGAATACACTCAAACATCTACATTTATGGTAAGTGTACACAACTGTACTATGTTCTTCGTGTTTCACTGTTGCAGTCATCACACACGGGTTGATTCCCAAAGCTGAAGAAACAGATGGAGGCAGTCAAGAAGGGTTTGGGCTGGCTAGAATACCCTGCAGGACTGCAGTTGAAAAAGCCTGCCTTAGATTTGGAAAAGATAGGCAGGTGGTAATGCTTGGTGAAAGTGTGAACAGAACTCCATGTTGCAGCCTTCAGGATGTCCCTGTTAGGGACCCCTCTGAGAAAAGCTGCAGAGGTGGCAGTTGCCCTAGTGAAATGTGTTCTGAGTCCCTGTGGGGGTGGATTCCCATGGTGTTTGTAACAGAAATGGATACAGTGTGCTACCCATTTGGAAATGGTTTATTTTGATATGGCCTTGCCCTCTACCCCTGCTGCAAAGCTGACCAGTAACTGGTCAGACTTCCTAAAGGACTCAGTCCTATCCAGGTAGAATCTGAGCAGTCTGTGCACATCTAAAGAGTGCAGGATACTTTCCCCCTTATTTTGAGGTGTAGAGAAAAAGGTAGGCATATGAATAGATTGGTTGCGAGCCACACTGGACACTACTTTAGGCATGAAAGTTGGGCTAGTCCTGAGGGAGAACTTGTCAGCATGGAAAATGATGAAGGGTTCCACAGCCACAAGTGCTTGTAACTCAGACACTCTTCTAGCTGAAGTGAAGGCCAGAATCAAGGCGGTTTTCCAAGAGAGGAATTTTAACTCTGCTGAAGCTGCAGGCTCAAAGGGGGTAGCATGAGCTTTTCCAACACAAAGTTAAGGTCCCAAGCAGGGGTAGGGGCTCTTCTGCACGAACCAAAAGGAAAAGATAAACTGAAGACCACAGATGAAGAATCCACTTAAAACACCAGTTTATTACACCTCTAGTGCTTCAGCAACCGCCATCAAGGAGTAGGGGCTCTTCTGGATGGCCTAAAGTTGTTAGCCCCTCTAAGGAACTGCTTGATGAGTGTGTGTGAAAATAGAAGTGGCTCTGTGCTGTAATGAGCAGAGATGGCAGAGGCATGGATTTTAATAGAAGAGAAGGATAGGCCCCTGTGAAGCAGGTCTGCTAGGTAATCCAGGATGAGAGGTAAGGAGGGTGTGCTGGTTCAGCTCCTTTATCCTGGATCCAGGAACAATACCTTTTCCACTTGTCAGCATAGGATTTTCTAGTGCTGTGTTGTCTGGCTTCACATATAATGTCCAGGACCTGCTTACTTAGGCTGGCCACTGGAGAAGAGGTCAAGCAAGGAATAAGCCAGGCTGCCAGATTCAGGGTCTGCAATTTTGGATGCAAGAACTGTCCCTTTTGCTACGTCAGGAGAGTTGGAATCTGAGGGAGGTGCCATGGAGCAACGGTGACAGGCTGTGCAATAGTGGGTACCAGTGTTGGCGTGGCCAGTCTGGGGCAATCAGGATTGCACTTGGTCTTTCCTCCCTTATTTTGAGTAACACCCTTGTAAGAAGAGGTAGAGGGGGAAATGCATAGATCGAGACGTTTACCCATTGGAAGGACAGGGCATCCACTTTCCAGGCCTTGCTGTGAGATTCCCTGGTGCAGAATTTGCTAAGCTGGTGGTTGCTGTGGGAGGCAAATAGGTCCACCTTCGGGGTACCCCATTTCTGGGTTATGAGACTGAAAGTGCTATGGTTTAATTGCCACTCGTGTGGGTCTAGGAGATTTCTGCTTAAGTTGTCTGCCAGAGAGTTTTGGTTGCCTGGCAGGAATTGTGCTAGCAGGTGAATCTGCATGGCTGAAGCCGTGTGCCAAAGGGTCATGGCTAGCCTGCATAGTGGGTAAGAGTGGGCTCCTCCCTGCTTGTTGATGTACCACATCACTGTGGTGATGTCTGTTTTGATTAGTAGAGGCCCCGGAAACAGTACAGGTCTGAAAGCTGTCAGAGCATGCTGAAGAGCTAGCATCTCTTTTTGGTTGATGTGCAGATGAATTTGATTTGTGCTCCAGTGGCCCTGAATGCACCTGCCGTCCAGGTGAGCATCCCAGGCATAGTCTGTGTCTGTGGTTAGGGTCTGGGCGGCGTGGGGTTGTGAAAACGGAAGTCCCTTGTTGTGGTTGCATGCTGCTGCCCACCAAATAAAATCTTTCCTTAGACAAGGTATCATAGGTATAATTGTTTCCAGGTCCTGAGAATGCTGACACCAAAGGCTTAAGTACCACTGAAGTTTCCTCATATGCAGTCTGGCATATGGAATTAGTAGAATGCAGGATGCCATGAATCCTACAGTTTGCAGGATTTTCCTTGCAGATAACCGGGTTCTGTTGGCCAGTTGAGAGAAGTAGCCTGTCAGATAGGCTTGTTTTTCTGGAGTAAGGAATGCCATCTGGGATGCTGTGTCCAGGCTTGCTCCCAGGAATACAATTTTCTGACTAGGGACTAGTTTGGAGTTTATAGTGTACCTCAGTGAGGTCAGCAGATATTTTAGAAATGCCAGGTGCTGTAACAGCTTTTCCTGACTGTCTGAATCAGGCAGTCATCCATATAGGGGTAAATTTGAATATTTCTTTGTCTGCAAAACGCAATGGCTGGAGCCAGGCATTTTGTGAAAACTCTGGGAGCAGTGCATAAGCCAATGGGAAATGCAGAGAACTGATAATGCATAGATCCTGCCCTGAAACGTAGATATTTCCTGCAAGAGTCTCTGATTGGGATGTGCAGATAGGCCTCTTTTAGGTCTAGAGTGGCAAACCAGGCATCTTTGGATAGCATGGGAAGAAGCTGCTGGAGGGTGAGCATTTTGAATTTTGGTACCACCAGGAAGGTGTTTAGAATGGATAGAGCTAGGATTGGATGCCAGGTGCCCTCTTTTCTGGGTACCAGGAAAAGTCTGGAATAGAAACCTTGGCCTATCTGGTCTGCAGGAACAGGCTGAATTGCCCTCATGGACAGCAGGGAATGAACTTGGTTTTGTGCCTCTGTCCACTGGTTTGGAGGAAGATCTGGGAACCCTTTTGGGGTTGGCAGTGTGTGGAAATAAAATGTGTACCCCTGGAACACTATGTTGAGGACCCATCGATCGTTGGTGATGGAGGCCCAGTTTTTTGCATGGGAGGCAAGTTTTCCTCCTAGAGGCACAAGCAGGTGGGCAGAGGTGGAGTTGAAAAAGTCATTGTGAATTCTTTCCATAAGGGGGTGGCTTAGCACTCCCTGTTTTAGAAGTGGAAGCACTCCATTGCTTAGATCTTGCATACCCTGAAACTGTTGTCTGGGTGGTCTGCTTCCCCTAGGTCTAGTCTGAGGTGGCCTTGAGGGGGCTGGGAAGTATCAATGTTTTGAGGGGCAATGCCTACTGAATCTTGGGAGGCTGTACTTGCAAAAAGTCTGTCTGCATAGGCTTACCTTTTTCTTCCATCTTTTTTTAGAACCTCTTCTGCTTTGGTGCCAAACAGATTGTCTTTGTTCAGTGATACGTCCAAAAATTTTGATTTGACATGGTTTGGCAAGATCTCTTTCTTAAGCCAAGCATGCCTTCTAAAGTACAGAACCTGTGACTGCTGCCCTGCAGTATGCTTCTAGGGCGTCAAACCCACATTGCAGGGTATGCTTACTAACTTGGCTTGCAGAATGCATATGCTCCTGTAATTCTTTATTTTCTGCACAGTCAAGGAAGGTAGATAATTTTTGTTTAATAAGTTCCATAGTATGTTGCTGGTATTTCAGCATGTAGAACTGACAATTTAATGCTCTAATGGCAAGAGTTGCAGAGGTGTATACTTTTTTACCCCATCTGTCTAAAGCTCGGGAATCCCTGTTCGAGGGGGTGAGATTCTTAGCTGTGGTTGCTTTTATTCCCTTAGGTCCCTGGGAGATGACCTCTGCATCAGCAGTAGGATTTTTGAAAATAAATTTGTGTGAGTCTGGGACTCTGTAGTACCGGTCAGGTTTCCTGGGAGCAGGAGGTAGAGTATCAGGAGTTAGACTGGATTCCATAAAATCATCCACAACATCCAGCACAGGAGGAACAGCTAATGCTCTGTGCTGTGGTAAATCTAAAAATTCCCTGAGTCTCTTTTTGGACTGAGAATAATCCTGGCATTCCCAATGGAAATGCTCTCTCAAGGTATGTAGTGTTTCACCAAAAGAAAAAACCTCTGGAGGAGAGGCAGAAGGAATGGATTCCTCTGCATCTGAATCCTCATAGGTTCATAGGTAGGGTAGGTACTAGGCTATCTGCCCAAGGGCATTTATAAGCCTAGCCAGAGTGTGTTGGCTTTCGCCGCCCCATTGATTAATTGCTCATAAGCAGATAAGGGCATGTCTTCATAATCAGAAACCTCAGAGTCGTCGGACTCTTGGTCAGATAAAGCTGCTGGGGACAAGTCTATTTTACTTTTAGCAGGGGTTGGCTGACTTCCCTTAATCAACATGAAAAGGTCTTCCACCATTTTAAGCATCTGAAACTGAGGCACGGAAGCAGGTGCTTGAGGTTGGGTCGTCGGTTTTTTAGGCATAGTTCGTACTCTGGGCCTTAGAAACTCAGTAGTTTTAGAAAGAACTGAAGACGTGAAAGATGTCGGTTTGTGTTGAATATCAGTAGTGCGAAGAACTTCCTCAGAAGCCGGTGCCTGCACAGTTGCTCAAGACCCATCCAAGGCAGAGACATCCGCAGGTTCCATAGTCAAAGAAGACGCGGCATACCGGACTCCGAATGGGTCTCGGTAGCGGCCTGCGAATCCATCGAAGCGGGCATCAGGGGCTGCAAAAGCACCTCATTGAGTACCTGCGAACTGGCGACTAGCATAACAGAAGCGTTGTTGGCAGTTTTGGACCTGTGCGGTCTGTCTCTGTCTTTATCCTTATGTTTTTTCGGAAGATCGGTAGTCGGATGGCTTACCGAGGCCATTTCGGAATACGGAGATCGAGAGCGAAAGTATTTAGCTATGATAAGGGCTCGACGACGTATAGTTCGGGCGTTGAACAAAGCACAAAACCGGCAGCGAGGGACATCGTGGTCTGGGCCTAAACAGCTGACGCAGTAAGAATGGAAATCTCGGTGTGGCATTTGCTTTCCACAGGTGAGACAATTGTTAACTTTTTCTGACATCGGTTAGAGCAAGAAAAAAGGACCCCCAGTGGGGTACTTAGCTTAAGAAGACTTCAACTTCAATTTCGGAAGCGAAAACTCAGGTAGCAGCCAACCGGCACTCATGCAAACTGCTTCTGCTTGACGCTCCTCGGCAAGAAAGACTGATGTAATGGTGTTGGCTGCCTGTTTTTATACCACTGATGACCTGACGTCAGTCCTGGAGCGACAGCAACCGACGCAGAAATACTAAGCCTCTGGTATTCGGGCCGACTGAGGGCTACCTCTGGCAGGACAACCCAAGTGTGATGACTGCAACAGTGAAACACAAAGAACATCAGGATATATTAACTATCCATATATAATTCTAAATATGATATAGGTCTACAAAACCATTTACAATTCACACCTCAATTATACGACAATAAAGCTTCTGTAGAAGACTTTACTCTGGGTTAAAAGGTTCCGTTGTAAACACCGTCACTACAATACTGTCTTCTCTTTAGACTTATAAATTAAAAAAGGCATAATATGCAGTTGGTAACAAACATTTTGAGTGTGTTTTAAGACAGAAAAATAGAAAATGGAGTGTTTTATATACATTTTTTTAAATGTAAACAATCTAAAATGGCCTTCGTACACCCCAGATTAGTGTATCCCCTTATTTTTTACCTTCTGTGCCCTGTTGTACCTATCCGGTTCCCCACAATAACCCAGCTTGCCCCACCACTTATCTGCAGTAGTCATGCTCATCCCACTTAAAACCCCAGAAAGATGCTGTTTTGTGCAACATAGCAAGCTCAGGGATTTGCACTTGGTCTTCACCATCTACTAAACTTACATTCATACAGGCTTCAAATATGAAGCAATAAATTATTTACCAACAACTGCAAATGAGCAGGAAGCTTTAATAATGACAACAACAACAAGCTGGGACAATTTAGCAATGAGATACAGATTTCTGCTACAAACAGAATTAAAGTAAACGCTTCCATGCCATAAATCTTTGCTCTTTTACCTACTACAAGTCATAATATATATGAGCCTATACACAGCAACAGTCAGACAGACAACCCATCTGCCAAGTGACAAGCTGTCCAACTTTACAGACTGTCAGATGTCGCTACTGTTTGCTGAGGTCTTAAAAGCTCCAAGCTGCTTATATCTGTTATACAAGAGTATACACTGACACTGCATAGTCCTACTATATACTGTTGCTACTGGCAGCAAGCTGACAGGACAGAAGATACAAGAGTTTGTGTTTCTTTTTAACACATATCATTAAAATCATTGTCTGTTTTCTTCTATGTCAAAAGCACTTCAGAGCAACACTTGTGTGACTACACAATCAGTCCGTTTACTTTGCTTGTGTGCTTATGCAAAGCCCATGCAAAAAGAGGAATAAATATTTAACTGTGAACTTTAGTACAGTAACTTAGCATGAGAAAGACAGAAAACACAGAGAAAGAGAACCCCTCCCCCAACTCTAAATGTACATAAACACAGTTCATGGCAAGGATAAATCTGTCAATTAACCGCATAAACGTAAAAGGAGGAAATGCATAAACTACCTCAGTTAGCTACATAAACTTAAAATAAATAAAATGCATAAACGTGAGTAGCTACATATTTAAATACAGTCTCAGTTGTAATTAATTTTACACAGTGGCACGGGACAAGGAGGGAGAAAGAGTGAAAGGAATCGGACAAGAACAGGAGTGGCTGACTAAGAACCCACATTTTTCAATCAGACAACTGTTATTAATCAATTTTCTTTTACATCTCGTCAATTTGATACCATAGCTATATCTACAACCTATGGTCACATGGCTTTAAAATGGATGGATGCTGTAGTGGCCAAACCTACTTTTACTTTAAAATTCATTAACTTATCTTGGAAAACAGCAGCCAAACTGAATGCTCATTAGACCGCCCCTACGCGGACTAGTCTTCTTATTATCTCTCCTTACCCATATCTATGCACAGGACATACTATATTTGCATAGCATATCCAGCTGATCACGCAGTGTCACATTTTCTCAGAAAGTAGTCTTTGTCTGTCTGCCTCCATGATAAATTGTATTGCCTCTGACTCCCGCTGTTGGAAGTCACCTTCCTTTCAGTTTATGTAAGACTTCCCACCACCACAGAGTGCATACTGGAACATTTCGGTGTATTAATAAGGTAATAGTTTCCAGTTGCAATTCATCTCACTGAATATTGCATTCATCAAATGTGTTCTGATCGAAGTTTAAAGTGTAAAAAAAGATGCAGGATAAAAGCACACAAAAATTGTAGTATAGCAGTGTAAGCCACCTGAACCCTTATCTGAGGGGACACATCCCCTCCCACTTTTATATACCAACTCCAAGATACACATACCTTGGAATTACTGGAATAATGTCCTTCCCCTTAGGACTGAAAGACAGCTTTACATACTCCAAAAGCTTTCACACACAAATTACTGTCAAAACAACACTGATAAAACAAATGCTGTTTCAGTGTCAAGATTTGCCGTCACAGCAAAAGTTACATGATATAAAACTCAGTTGTGTCTAGGATCCTTTTTAAACAAACTTTTTAAGTTAAGATCACCTAAAAATACTTGGCTATGCTCTTATACCTTTCTGGGATAACCTAAATGCTGCCTCTCTCCTGGGCCTGTCTATTCTTTTTATACAGCCTCTCTACTCATTAAATAGTTGAAATACCCCTCCCTGTATAACCATAACCTGGTCTACTGCTCTCTGTACTTCAAAGGCCCTCTTACCCTTACTGTCAACTTCATAATTTACAAAGCTTTGTAACAAATTGCATTATATGTCAGTCATAAATACTCTGTTTTCATTTTCTTGTCCTCAAATATAACATTGTATGACATTTTTATTCTACTGTATACTATTTCCATACAGGGTGTAACAAAAATCCATCAAACCGTGACTAACTTATATTCAACTAAAACGTATTTATGCGTATTGCCTAAAATGCATTAACTATGGTTTTACTGTTTACTCATTTTATTGTGGACATTCTCTCACTAGGCCTCTGGTGAAAACGGGCAACTTGTCCACCCATTCGGACTACTCTGGTAAACAAATGCAATAAATAATGCAGTTCATAGTTCTGAGAACCTATAGAACTACCATAAAATTAAGTGTGTTAAACTGCCGATGTTTGCTCTTCTTACAGGTACCCTGTTAAAACACAAGTTTACTGTGCATTACTCAATACCTAGAAGGTATTCCTACGTTTCCCCAGCACACACTTATTCTCAAAATAAAAATATACTCAAAAATGGAGAAAATGCTCAAGATCATAAAATGGAGTAGCCGTGGAACTGTTCAGAAGAAACACATTTACACAGTAAGCATAGCAAACTGCAAAAACAGTATATTTTCTAGTCATAAAAAGAGTGAAAGTCTCTCAAATAAAATCTCCCAGGTTCTCCTAGACAACAGCATAGCCTCAAATAAGCCTTACGTTAGGGCACCAGAGGTAGAGTACTAGGAGGCCACTACAAAGAATATAGTGCAAGACATAGCGGGGGTAAAGAAAGGTCGTCACAAACACGTAGATGGTTGGCTAAACCTGGTTCAAAAACAGTACACTGATGGTGACATCTGTTATACTACCTAGCAAGACAGATAAACAAATATATAAATAAACAAATAAACAAACAAACAAACAAACAGAAGTAGCAGAACAGACACTGCTTATTGCTACTCACAAAATAATTTTTTGAAAAGTGTCCAAAAGTCACAAAATAACTGTCCTTGCTATTACAACACAACTTGCCTCACAGTTTAACACCAAAGATGATTACATTAAATTGTGACTTTTTGCTCTTTTTTTTCCAGCTGTTACTACAAATCTCTTTTTACCTGCAGAATCAACTAACCTCTCCAAAGACCATTTAATTCTCTTCTCCAAATACTGGCCTTACTTAAATGTATCAAACAAACCAGAAAAAATTACACCAAACCTACCATGAAAAAAAGGGTTCAACAAAGCCATTAAATCCACATACTGTCGGGTAGGCTGAAATAATGTGCTAAATTCACAGAACAGCTTCTGTCTTTCTTAAAACAAATTATGGAAGAAGAAATGTCAGGTAAAACAAAACTTTCATGTAAAAAAACCTAAATAACAGTTATTATTTTATTTTTTTCATACAGCTCTATAGTCTATAGAGTTTCTAACTCCACCTTTACTAAGTGTACCTTTTTCCATTTTTAAAGATCCATCTGTGCTAGCAAGTAAATGCAATGCAACATTTAGGATTATTCTATTAGAAAAGCCTCCAGTGGTTTAGGTTTGTTTAGAAGTCTTTAGAGTGCTGAGAAAGGAACACAGTAAGACAGGCATTTTTAAGTTCTCAGTATTTTAATTTTTCATAGGCACTAAGGAAGAGCATTTCCAGTAACTATGGCAATGAGAATGCCTAAACAGGGCTACTCACTTCAGTTTGCATCTGGCATAACATGGACTACACAAACTAAAATACTCTAATTTTCTGAAATAGGTTTTGCACTCTTTTTTTTTACCTTGTGTAGCTAAGTAATGTGTACTCATGCCAATTAAATACTCTACGTTTTGTATAGGAATATAATAATAAATATTACAAATGTTAAATTGTTTGTCAACAACAACAGAAAAAAGTTGCATACACACATCATCAATTAAACATTTTCACTGGCTGCAGAAATAAACAGGATTAGCTGACAGTAACAACAGTGATAATTTAGCCAGATCAGTTGCTTAGAGGTGCAAAACCCTGACTATGTTGCTGGCAACTGGGTTCTATTAGGAGATCGGACATCTACTGCAGCTAGCCAGGGAGGATGACAGTGAGAAGATGCTAGTGGCTAACCTGGGTGAAGGGAGGGAGCATGCCTTGACATACAGAGCAGTGCCTAGCAGGAGCACTAGCTGTTAACTAGTGGAGAGCAAACAAACAGAGACTGCACGATCACAGTAGTAAAGACATCAGTAAGCTGAGGGGAATGCTACTTCTGGACGCAACCTTCCCCTCAACAGATTGCAGTAGTGGGCTTGGCAAAGCTGCCAATGGAAAGGGGTAGCTCCCAAATGGGACAGGTTAGGCCAATTCCATAGGACAAGCAATTTGGCTCAATCTCTACTACCAGACACTTGACAGGGAAATGACTAAATGACTGGGACTGTTAGGAAGGGGCAAATGGGCAGAAGAACTCTTGCACAGCCTGAGAATACCTGGCTCTGGTGACTACAGAACAAATGGCCTGGCTGGGTATCAGGTGGTGCCATCAGACAAGGTCCCGCAGGGAGCAAAAAAAAAAAAAGCTAAGATGTAGGTGAAGTGGATTCCACTACTGGGCCTGGAAACTGAAGGTAGAAGCCAAGAAGGTAAGACTGAGTGAATGATGCTAGCTTAACCATTACCAGGAGAAAGTAAGGGAGCTTATGTTAGGACAATGCCTCCTGGTGGATGGAGGCCAGGAGAAGCGCTCAATTTTAAAGCTATGCACTGGGTGCAGAATACACTGCAGACAATATGCAAATTGAGTGAAAATATGAGCGTGGGATATACAAACACCAGCACTGGTCTCCACTACCCATTACAGCCTAAATGCATATAAAGTCCTGGCCCTCTTGCTTCTCAGCAGCCATAGCTCAGTATTGTCCCAGAAAGAGTAATTAGAAAAGTAGCTGATTACTAGTGGGGGAAACTGGGGGCAAAAAAAAAAGAATTATGATTACTGAAGTAGGTAGTGGTTCTTCGAGACATTTGCAGGGTTGTAATTTACATTCCAACAAAGCGTCTAAAGTGACATCCATTCCTCAGCAAATGCTGACACTGATCTCATCTTCTAACTGCTGCCATCATCTAATTCAGCCCCTGTGGAGCCTAACGCAAGGAAGATGATCTGAACCACTAAATGCAAGCAGCATGAGCTGCTCCTTGATTTTATCTGTCCCACAGCAACAAATGCAAGCATCAAAGTCCATCCCTTACTTTGTGCAAAACTGAATACAGATTATACAGATTACGGCACGTTAAAGAGATAAACAGGAATGACATGAAGGGGACACCACAAAACATCCAGAAAGTCAAAGAAGCGACTCCACACTCATGTCTCCATGAAAGTACACCCAAAAGGTAAATGCAACAAAGTACTCCTATTCAAGAGTTCAGAAACATGACGGGAAACCATGGTTTAAAAACAGGGTACCTGTGGCCAACTCCATTGCATAGAAGAATAAAGATAGTAGTCCAAGTGATGCAAAAGGTTGTCAGGGAGGGTGGGTGTGAAGGTCTGACATTGTTTCACCCATCCTGGACTAGAAAAGGTGGTTCTACCTTCTGCATAGCATACATTTATAGGAAGACAGTGTTGTAGCATGTGTCAGTACAGTCGAGAAATGCATGCCCACCAAGCAGTGTGGTCATGTGCTGATGCACCTTGTGCATGGTTGGCAGGGAGCGGATACCAACAAGTTAGTATTGCAGGACTGCACATACGTCAGGTTACAGCAAGGGGAACAGAGGCTAAGACCAAATCACGACCTGAAGACTGCCAGGAGATGGGTCTCCTGTGATGAACTATTACCCTAAGGGAACAAATGGCCCAAATCAGTGATAGGAGAACTGATGATAAGCAAACATGGGGAGAAAATAATTTGGAAAAAAGGGAAGTTTATAAGCAAATCACTGTAGAAAAATGGTAAAAAAAAATAAAGACAGTAAGATGTTATAGAAGTCATGTCTGTGAAAACAGTGTACAGAGATAGGGCATACAACGTTCATTTTAGAAGGATGGATGTAAGCAACACTGCATTGTTTTTAGCTGAGTCATTGGACAGGAAGTACTGTGTGTTCAATAACTGCTCTGGATACCTAATTCTTCTTTCGGCTTTTCCTGGTTAGGGGTCGCCACAGCGGATCACCTGTCTGGTCATGATTGGCAGTGGAGTTTTACAGTGTTGAGTTGCCAGCCTGGCCCCCAACCTTCCACAGAAAGCACACACTCATGCCTAGGGCATGGATACCATTTCAGTCTAATAGCTAAACTATTGATGACGGTCAAAGTATCTCTTGGACAGCTCTGCCACTCCCAGAAGGCAACTTGCAGTTTTGCCAACATTAGGTCAGAGCATTTTGCTCACCACTGTGCTATTTCCAGACAATACAGTGCTTTTCTCTAATTTTAACAAACTGTCATCATTATTGATCACAGCCTACAGCATCTGACAACTGTCCTACTCCAAAACAACAGCAAGTGGGCTTCCTTCAGCATCTCAGTTTCACGTCAGTCTTTTTATCTCTGCTTCACCTTCACTGTTCATTCCTGTTTAGGTGCACCATGAAAAAATGACATTGGTAAGTTGAAATAATTTGCGTTTGCCGCAATCTGTGATGACAACTGAAGAAAGGGCAAGAGTTGCAAATTTCTTTTTTAAAGACTTCTTTTTCTGAGCTGCAGTGATCTTAGCATACTTTTGTATAAAAGAACAGTTCATCTAAGAGTACCTGTGTTTATCTGCTTTGCATACTCAAGCTGTTAATTTTATGCAAATGCAGTCAAACAATGTAGTTCAGATCAGTACAGTTTGGATCAAACATAGAAGACCCATAGTACATAATGTTCTGACATCATTTTGAAGTATGCCACTGCCAACAAGGAGAGGGCAATACCTATCCAACAGATGTCATGTTTCCACACAACAGCATGTAGTGTTCTCACGTACTATTACAGCCAGCAATATTACCAACTATACATGGCTGGTCAACCAGTCAGATTTCCTGCTAATCCATAATGCTTGCCTTCAGGGTGCAAGTAACATTCTGACATATGTAGGTGTCAGTTTCAGGAGGTCACAGCATCAAACAGGTGCATTACTCCCAGATGGTAGCCCATAGTGTTCTGTCATATTCTGGACACAAGTACACGTTACCTATTAATGGACAGATTTTCTCCAGCATCTCTCTCTAACAGGCGTGCTACTCCCAGATGGGAGCCTGAAGTGCTTTTCCATCACTCTGACATATGCAGACAATATCTACGGGAGGGTAGATCATCTCATATGTACATTATACCTACCAGAGGGTAGATCATTTCAAGCATCTTTCTAATAGGTGTGCTACTCCCACATGGTGCCTTGTAGCACTCTAGTATCCTTCAGAGATACACAGACATTACCTACAGGAGGGTGCTGCATCCCTTCAACAGGTGGGCTACACAAGATGTTACCCAGCAGTGCTCTCGCATCATTCTAATGAGAGAGGCACATCTTACTGACAAACTGTGCTAATTCTGGACATCAGCACCTCCTGCTGTTACATCTTTCTGATATACAGCAATGATGCTTTCTGATAATGACGTGTTATACAGTTCATCATCATTTGTGTAATATCACAGGCATTCTTTTTGACAGTGACATGTATGTACGATATGAGACATCATCATGGCCTAGTAAAATGCTACTATACGGACAGTTCCAATTACAGCAGGGAGAGCATTACGTTTTGGCTAAAAAACAAACAGCAGGTTATCTAACTGGTATAAATATGGACAAACAAGTTGGGTCAAGTGGTTCTAATAACTCAAAGATGTGTGTGTGTGAGTGTGTGCATGCGTGTGCATGAGCATTTCTGTGCACTCAAACATGCCTCACTGCTAGATACAGCTTCTTTAAATGAAGCACTGTAATTCTGATAAGTGCTGTAACTAAAAACAAGTTAAGCAAAGGTCAGCACATACTAGGCTTGGTACTATCCTCAAACAAAAGAAGTAAACAGATCGACAATACTTTTGTGACAGAAACACTGATGTGTAAACAGTGCACCTCCACATATTTAACAAGCTAAGCCGACTATCTCTGCACAATCTGCCACCATGACCAGCAAGAGTTTAAAACCTCAGCACTGAAAAACTGAAACTTGAGACCACAATACTCTGCACATATTACAATTACCATTTATTTTTGTGATGTTAATAACTTGGTGCACAACGGCAGACTCAATATGGTAATGCAATAATCTATACAAAATAATAATACCAAGGTAACATTCTTTACAATAACATTTGTTTAGTTTTATAAGAGTATTTGGTTTTCAGGGATAGCTACTAAAATAGATAAGAAATCATTCCCCCTGGTCTGTGTATTCAGTAGTGAATCTTGTAACCCAGTAAGCTGCATAGCTAAAAAAAACGCAGAACATGTGCGTAGTTTGGTGTATCATGTTTTTATTTTTCTGTATTTGTTTTAATGATTATGGCTTGTGCACATACAAATACTGTAGTCTTGCATACATACAGAATTCATCAGCTTTACAGGGTGAGGTTTACAAAACATTGACCTTATACAGTTCAGGGTTAAAGGGGAGACAGAGACCAGCATCATTCAACAAATGCAAGACATACAAATTACTCTGATACTGAAGTGTCTCAAAAGTTATAATCCATTACAAAGCAGATACACTTCTTCGCACAATACATGTACACCTACAAGAAACCTGAACATTTTCCAATTTACCTAAAGCATACCTTTTGGACATGGGAAGAAGCTGAATCACTTTGTAAAAACATATAAAAACACAGGGAGAATACTGAGACTCCAAAACGATGACACAGAAACCATTTTAATTCATCTTTACCATCCAGAGATCCATGCGCAAAACCTGCATACTTTTCGATAAAGCTATTCTTCATTACATCTTTAAAGAGATTGCAGACAGATGCCAGGAGACTGGTATAAAAACTATACCTGTGTGTGTCTGTAGATGCCAGGAGACTGGTATAAAAACTATACCTGTGTGTGTCTGTAGATACCAGGAGACTGGTATAAAAACTATACCTGTGTGTGTCTGTAGATGCCAGGAGACTGGTATAAAAACTATACCTGTGTGTGTCTGTAGATGCCAGGAGACTGGTATAAAAACTATACCTGTGTGTGTCTGTAGATGCCAGGAGACTGGTATAAAAACTATACCTGTGTGTGTCTGTAGATGCCAGGAGACTGGTATAAAAACTATACCTGCGTGTGTCTGTAGATGCCAGGAGACTGGTATAAAAACTATACCTGTGTGTGTCTGTAGATGCCAGGAGACTGGTATAAAAACTATACCTGTGTGTGTCTGTAGATGCCAGGAGACTGGTATAAAAACTATACCTGTGTGTGTCTGTGAGTCTTGTGCTTGCACATACTGTGAGTATGTATAACGGTAATGTAACTTTAAGTGAAGTATCTCGCATCTAGTGATATGATTGTCGCTGTTGAAGTGACACTCCTACCCATGTGCAAAACGGGAAAAAAGAAGTTATGGATGTATATATGTAAAAACAAGGCTAGCACAATGGTACAGTGGATCACCTCACAGCAAGAAGCTCTCCAGTTCAATTCTCAGTTGGGGTGCCTTCTGTGTGAAGTCTGTATACCCTTCCTGTATTCCCATGGGTTTCCTCCCACATTTGAAAGACATGCTCTAGGTGGACTGAAAACTGTAAATTGTTCATAGGTTTGAGTCTGTGTGTGCATGTGTGGGAAGGAAGAACAACCATGGAAGGGCTAGCCACCTGGTGGTGCAAACCTTGTTTCTGGATGAAAAAATGGGTTATGGTTGGATGGTACTCCACAACGCACTGAATCTGATTTACCACAGGTTGTATAGTTTGTAATAAGAGATGAAGCTGTTACAATTGTTCTAGCTGTGTTACCATTTTGTAGGACATTAATGTTGCCCTTTAAATTCAAATGCTTCTGTATCCTGATATTATTTATGCTGCTTATGAAAGTGACTGGGTGACCAAAGGTGTGCACTCATGATGTCAGAACTGCAATATGTTTCAGAAAGAAATGTCAGACATGCCATTTCAGATCAGAATACCACCATCAAGCTCAGAATAAGTCATTTTTACAGGAAAAGTTATTTTATTAAGTATCAGCCATATAGCCTTATAAACCTGAACTTCCATCAAATACAGTCATCTGCCTGGCCATCACGGAGACAGGTTCACAAGTTTTCTAACTGCAGCAAACCAGATAAAGAAAATAAAATAATCTACAGGTAATCTATCCTTTGTGTGCAATGAGCAAAAAAGGTGAAAGCAATATACAATTTCCTTTCTTTCACCGACTGCCAGAGTGTTAAATATGAGTCAGTAATAAGTAAGCTCAACAAACATTTTGTGCCAAAAAGAAAATTATGCAGGAAAGAGCATGCTTCTACAGATATGTTCATACTAAAGTTGAGTGTGTTGAAAATTGCGTGTTTGACAAAACTAAAGATGACTGGATTGGGACAGAGAACTGTAATTGGGCAGGCTGACACTGACATGTCTTTAAACCTAGCTCAAAGTGAAAACTTTGGAAAAATCAATACAAACTGCTAGAGATGCTGAACTAGCACAGAAAAAAAATGCTAACATGATTTTGGTAAAATGATTTGTGTGAGTTAAAACAGGGGTGGGTTTGGCATAATTCTTAAGGTCTTTGCCTCATAGACACAAGAAACAGGGTCCGATTCTTACTTTGGGTTGTCTAGGCTTAAAATGGTCCTTCAGGGCAGTTAGCCTAGTATTCACCTGTGAACCTACAAGGAAATAAGAAGTACCATGGTAAATTTAACAAGAAACATGACAGTGGCCAAAGTAAGCATGGATACAAGAAGCAGAGCGAGCGTAATCCTGGCAAATGCAAGAGGTGTACACCTCATCATGCCAAGTCACAGCAGTGTGCTGCACATAGCAGAAGGTACAAGAAATATAATCAGATGGGGCATGTTGCTGCTATTTCTAAAACTAAGCTAATTAACAAGTGACTACTGAGAATAAAAGTGAAAAACAAAAATGTTTGCAAAACATCTTCTTTGCTTTGGTGACAGTTGCACCAAAGACTGAATTGAACTGGTAAATAATACACACTAATCTTGGAAAACCAGCAGGTTTTAAGACTGATACAGGGGACAATGTTACTGTGGTATCACGTGATTCGTACAGAGTTATCTCAAAGTGCCTGAAGCTGCATGGAGGAGGAATGGAAATATGCAGCCCTGCAGGCAAACTCAAGTGCACTGGTGGATTTCCAACCCTGAGTGAATGGAAGGGATATGAGTGAGAGTTTTGGACTTAAGTTCTGATCTGTACAAAAATATTTTGCTCAGTAGTACTGTGACATGTAAAATGGGTTTGTTTAACAGAATAAATGAGAATAATGTGGTACATATGTTTAAATATACACGGTTAACCATGCACTGTGTGCATGCAGACAAACATATATTTTACATACATATATTAACACAGAGACCCAGTTAAGCAAAGTGTGTTATGTGATTAAATAGTTCATAGTGGAAATCAAAAGAATTATTCAGAAGTGTCATGTGATGAAATGCACCACACAGGAAGGCAAAAACAAAAATACCAGGCGTACAGGAAACAAAAGAGGAGCATTCCCTTGTATATTGCCTCTTCTTTTAAAAAGGAGACCTCTCAGCAAAAGAAAGTAAAGTCCAGGAGGGGCCTCGGCTAGGATTAAAGAAAGTTGATCCTGGAGGTCATGGCATCAGAATGAGAAAACCTAAGTGTAATCAGTTCTTCAGTACTGAGAAACAGAACTGTGGAAAGCAGACTGCAAAGGAAGTCAAATACACAGAGTCTTCTTGAAAAAGTAAGCCCGACTTATATTAAAGTAAATAATAATACTCGTTGGTTAACCAGGTAGGCCCACCTGAGACACAGTTACTTTTCAGAGGTAACCCAGGAAGCAAGTACAGTTGTGTACCTACCATAAATGTAAATGTTCGAGTGTATTCACTGTTGCAGTCATTACACTAGGGTTATCCTGCTGGCAGGCTACCCGCAGTCGGCCTGAATTCCAAAGTCTTTGTCTGGCGTTGGTTGCTGTCGCCTCTTCCCTGACGTCAGTGCGCCAGTGGTGTAAAAGATGCAGCAGACACCATTTTCTTCAGTTTTTCTTGCCCCAGATGTCAGGTGCCCCCAAAAGGGTAGGCCAAATAAATTTGCAAATAAGAAATCATGCACTAACATAAACATTACCTTCTTCTACAAACAAATACACCACATAGGTTGTATAGAATAGAGAAGCATAGACAAGTCCCAGCAATGAAAGGGGGATGGTGGGAGGGTAACCTGGACTGCAACAGTGAATACACTCGAACATTTACATTTATGGTAGGTACACAACTGTAATATGTTCATCATGTTTCACTGTTGCAGTCATTACACTTGGGTTGAATCCCAAAACTGAGGTTGGGTGGCTGGGTCTAAATAGGATTAGGAGTGGCTATGAGGCCCTGCAAGCAAAGCCTGCTCTGGATTTAGAGTAAAGAGGTAAGTGGTAGTGCTTGGTAAAGGTGTGCACTGAACTCCAAGTTGCAGCCTCCAAAATTTCCTTGGTTGGTACTCCTCTGAGAAAGGCTGCTGATGTGGCTGCTGCCCTGGTAGAATGTGGCCTAATATTCTTAGGCACTGATTTGCCATGCTGTGCATAGCAGAAACGAATGCAGTGACCTATCCATTTTGAAATAGTCTGCTTTGAAATAGCCTTTCCTTGTGATCCTGCAGCGTATGCCACAAAAAGTTGCTCAGTTTTTCTGAAAGCTTTTGTTTTGTCCAAGTAGAAGCGTAGCTGTCTGTGTATGTCCAAAGAGTGCATAAGTCTCTCCCCTTTATTCTGGGGATTTGGATAAAAGGTTGGAAAATGAATGGTTTGGTTAAGAGCCATGCTGGATACTACCTTTGGCATAAATGTTGGGTTTGTCCTGAGAGAAACCCTGTCTGGATGAAAAATGATAAAAGGTTCAACTGCCATTAATGCCTGCAACTCTGAGACTCTTCTTGCTGAAGTTATTGCAAGGAGCAGAGCAGTTTTCCATGATAAGAATTTTATCTCAGCTGTACCGGCTGGCTCAAAAGGAGGCAGTGTGAGCTTTTCCAAGACAAAGTTGAGGTCCCATGTTGGTATAGGTGCTCTCCTTGGGGGTCTTATATTTTTTGCCCCTCTGAGGTACTGTCTTAGAAGTGGATGAGAGAAAATAGGAGGTTCCGTATTGTAATGAGCTGAAATGGCAGAGGCATGGATCTTTACTGATGAGAAGGATAGGCCTTTGTCCAGCATCTCAGTTAGACATTGCAAAATCTGAGGAATATTAGGAACAAGCGGTTCAAGTCCTTGTGCCTGGTCCAAGCACAGAATCTCTTCCATTTTTCTGCATAAGATTTCCTGGTGCTGGGCCTCCTGGCTTCCAAAATGACATCCATAACTGCTTTAGAGAGAGATGTGTTCTGAGTGGCTATATTAGTCGCCCATGCAGCCAGATTTAAGGTTCTGAGATGGCTGTGCAGGATCTGATTGTTTTGTTGGGTCAGCAGATGAGGTATTTGAGGTAAAGTCCAGGCTGGCCCTTGAGACAAGGTCTTTGGGATTGGGTACCAGTGCTGGCGTGGCCAGTCTGGGGCAATCAGAATCATTTTTGGCTTCTCTTGTCTGACTTTTAGGAGTACCTTGGGGAGTAAAGGCAGTGGTGGATAGGCATAAACTGTTAGGCTTTTCCAGCTGAATGATAAGAGCATCCACCTTCCGTGCTTGTGAGTGATAAGTGCTTGTGCAGAATCACTGTAGTTGGCAGTTGTAAGGGGAGGCAAATAGATCTATGTCTAGGCATCCCCATTTCTTTGTTATCATGCTGAAGACTTGTGGATCTAGTTTCCACTCGTGAGGGTCCATGAGGTTTCTGCTTAGTTCGTCTGCCAGAGTATTTTTCTTTCCTGGCAGGAATTTTGCCTGCAGAAGTACTTGATAGACCAGTGCTGTGTTCCACAAAGTCATGGCTTGCCTGCAGAGGGGATAGGAATGTGTGCCCCCTTGCTTGTTTATGTACCACATGACTGTAGTATTGTCTGTCTTTAGTAATAGTTGTCCTGGATGTAGTAGATCCTTGAAGGCTGTCAGGGCATTCTGTACAGCTAGCATCTCTTTTTGATTGATATGAAGATGCATTTGGTCTGTGGGCCACGTACCCTATATACATTTTCCTGCCATGTGTGCTCCCCAGGCATAATCCAATGCATCTGTTGTTGGTGTCTGCCTGGCTGTGGGTAAAGTGAAAGGCTGTCCCTTGCTGTGGTGACAGGCCAGTGTCCACCATCAAAACTCTTGTTGCAGGCAGGGAATGAGAGTAATTATTGTTTCCAGGCTGTGGCAATGTTGAGTCCAAACACTTTTTTGATACCATTGTAGCTTCCTCATATGCAGTCTTGCATATGGAATTAGCAGGATGCAGGATGCCATGAAGCCCAAAGCCTGCAGAATTTTTCTTGCAGGTAGCTGGGTCTTTGTTGACATCATTTGACAGTAATGAGTCAGTTGCCTTTGTTTGCCTGGCGTGAGATAAGCCATCTGGGCAGTTGTATTTAAGCTTGCACCCAGGAATATTATCTCTTGAGAGGACACTAGTTTTGATTTATTTTCGTTTACTGTGTACCCTAGGCAAGTTAGTAATCTTTTTACAAACGCCAGATGCTTTAGTAGAATGTCCTTGCTGTCTGCTTGAATACGGCAGTCGTCCAAGTAGGGATATATCTGAATTCCTTTTTGTCTGCAAAATGCAATTATTGGTGCCTGGCATTTTGTGAAGACCCTGGGTGCAGTAGATAAGCCAAAGGGCAGTGCAGAGAATTGGTAATGCATTGAGCCAGCTACGAATCTGCGGTATCTTCTGCAAGTTTGTCTGATTGGGACATGCAGGTATGCCTCTTTGAGGCCCAAAGTAACTAGCCAACCTTTTTGCTCAGCTAGAAGTTGCTGCAGTGTCAACATTTTTGGAACTTCCAGGAAAGTATTTAGAGTAGACAGGTCCAGTATTGGTCTCCAAGCTTTGTCCTTTCTGAGTACCAAGAAAAGTCTTGAGTAAAATCCTTGTCCATGCTCTTGCTGTGGTACTTTTTGAATAGCCCTCATGTCCATGAGAGCAGAAATTTGTTTTTGTGCCTCTGCCCATTGATTGTGTGGCAGGTCTGGCATACCTTTTGGCCTTGGTAGGGTGTGAAGGTGGAACCTGTAACCCTGGGAAACAATATTCAGTACCCAATTGTCTTGGGTAATTATGAGACAATTTTGTGAGAAAAGTGCTAGTTTTCCCCCTAAGGGTGCCGCCAAAAGTGCTTGGCATTGGTAGAGGGAAGTCATTGGGACTGTTTCCTATAGGGTTATGATTTGTCTTCTCCGCCTTTGGGGCTGAAGCACCCCATTGCTTAGGTCTGTATGTGCCTTGTGGCTGAGATCTACCTCTTGGGTGTCTGTATCTGCCTCTTTGTGGCCTGTCTGACAATGGAAAGGACCAATTTTTTGAAGGCCAGTTCCTGCTAAATCTGGGTGGCTGAACCTGTAAGAAATCCTTTACTGTCTGCATTGATTTTGCTTTATCCTCCATTTTCTTTAACACCTCTTCTGCCTTAACACCAAACAAAGTATCATGCTGTAATGGAGCATCCAACAATTTTGCTTTAACATGCTCAGGTAAACTTTGTTCTTTTAACCAAGCATGCCTTCGAATGACAGAACCTGTAACTGCAGCTCTGCAAGAAGCCTCTAATGAATCAAAACCACATTGCAAAGTATGCTTTCCCACTTATTCAGCTGCATGCAATAAATCCTGCATTTCCTTATTTTCAGGACATTCTGAGCTTGTAAGCATTTTCTGTTTGAGCAAAGACATTAGGTATTGTTGATATTTAAGTATGTGAAACTGGCAGTTTAAAGCCCTTACAGCTAAAGTAGCAGAGGTGTAAACTTTTTTTCCCCCATCTGTCCAGTGCTCTAGAATCCCTATTAGAGGGAACAGGATTTTTTGCAGTGGAAGCCTTGACCCCTTTGGGACCCTGAGAAATTGTTTCTGGGTCCCTGAGAAATTGCTTCTGGGTCAGCAGCAGGGTTTTTATAAAGAAATTTATGTGAATCTGGGACCCTGTAGTACCTATCTGGCTTAACTGGTGCAAGGGAATCAGGAGACAAACTGGATTCAGAAAAAACATAATCAACAATATCTAATACAGGGGAAATGGCAAGGGGACTGTGCTGAGGCAGTAAAAGAAAATCTCTGAGCCTTTTCTTGGATTCTGAATAATCCTGGCTCTCCTAATGGAAATGCTCCCTCATGGTGTGCAGGGTTTCCCCAAAAGAGTAATCCTCAGGAGTAGAGGCTGAAGGGATAGATTCTTCAGCGTCAGAATCCTCATAGGGAGGAACAGAATATCCCTGTTCTGAAGAGGAATCAGAGGAAATAGAAACCTGGTCAGAGGAATCAGTCAGTATCTTGCCTAGGCCTTTTATCAGGAGGGGGATGGGAACCCCTGATCAGAGTAATTAGATCCTCGGCCATTTTAAGCATCTGTTTCTTTGGCATGGATGACTGTCCAGGTGAATGCTGTACTTGTTTCTTTGTCTTTATAGGTGTTTTAGACTTTGCCTTGGCTGCTGAAGTAGTCTTGATAGTAAGCTGTGTAGGTCTGAAAACACCCTCAGAAGCCGATGCCTGCTCAGCGGCTCCGGACCCATCTGAGGGAATAGTTTCTGTAGGCCCAATACCTTGAGTTTCCAGAGGCCTAATTGTCTCCACGTGGGAGTCGGAGGTGGCCTGTGGCTCTGAGGTAGCGGGTGTCAGGGGCTGCGAAAGCGCCTCACTGAGAACCAGCGACTGGCCTAGAAGAGGCTTTGTCGTCAGTTTTGGACCTCGGATGCCTGTCTTTTTCTTTGTCCTTGCGCTTTTTATGAATTCCGGTGGTTGGTTGTTCCGATGGCATTATATAGTTAAACCTTCGGCCAAAGTAATGTAAAGCAAAATCGAACCGATGCTTATTAGTGCGTTGGTTGAATCTAGCGCAAAACTGACAACTAGCAACGCCGTGGTCGGGGCCTACGGAAGGAATACAGTAAGAATGAAAATCCTTATGAAAATCCTTGTGCTTCCCACAAGAAATACAATTATTAACTTTTAGTGACATTGGTCTGGAGCAAGAAAAAGTTTCCCCAAAGGGGTACTTAGCTTTATTGAAGACTTCGGATCTGAAATTCAATTTCAAAAATCTCAGGAGTCGGCCGACCGGCACTTGCGAACTGCTTTTGCTCAGGGCACCACGCGGCAAGAAAGACTGAAGAAAATGGCGTCAGCTGCATCTTTTATACCCCTGGTGCACTGACGTCAGGGAAGAGTCGACAGCAACCGACGCTGGACAAAGACTTTGGAATTCAGGCCGACTGCGGGTAGCCTGCCAGCAGGATAACCCTAGTGTAATGACTGCAACAGTGAAACACGATGAACATCATCTGGTTAAGTGAACTGATCAAAGTCAATTGTGAGACTCCATGCAAATGAACTGATAGAAACATAAACCTGTACTGTTTCATGCTGTTAATAATTCTGACACAAAGCTGTACAATAAAGAAGTTATTCTTTAATGGGACTGTTATAAAGGAAACTTTTGTTAAGTAAGAGAAATTTCTTTTTACAGAATAAGGATGGTCAGACTTCTTTCTCCATTTTATAGACAAAAGCCAGCAGAATATATGGAACAATGATAAATGATTTTGCATCATGTGCAAAGAAAACATGAAAGGGATAAGTCCTGTGATAAAGAATTCTCTTAAATCTGTTTTCTGAACCTGTTTCCAACTAAACATGATCATAAGATTCCACAGTGGTGGAGAATGTCAGCAAAATGGGATATAAGCAAACTCCTTTTAAATTACTAGGAATCCAGCAAAACTGAATATATCAGAATGTGTAATGAAAGAGGTTGGAGGGATAAGCCCCCCCCCCAAAGAAGCACTGCTGAATGAGATCTTAAATGAGTGCTGGATTAAAAGGTGTAAAGAACTGTTGTGAAATGTGGTTGCATAAAGGTCACTCTGCTTTCCATACCCATCCAAGTTTTAATTTCTACCTGCTAGGCTGGGCTGAACAGATTCATAAAGCTTCTCTTTTCCACACCCAAAATAGACAAAAACAGAAGATGTACTCCAAGTGTGAAATAAATGAAATGATTACAAAACCAAAATTAAAAGAACTGCATGAAAAACAGTGGTTTGATTTACTCATGAAATTACTGAATGTGGGTATATGAAACTAACATTGTAAAATTGTGCTAAAGTCTCATATTGCAAAAAATATCTTAGTGCATATTAAATGAAGAAAAAAGTGAATTGTAAAACATTGTGGTTTCAAATTACATACAACTTGGGGGAACTGTTGGAAATTTACCAGTACAGAAAGTATTGCTAGTATGCAAAGTGTGAAATGTGGTATGCCTATACTGAAGCAATAACTGATGTAAAGTGTGTTTGGAAAATCTATGGCACCACAAAGTATGTTTTCAAGAACAGTAATGAAAGAAATGTACTGAGGCAATTTTTACATTGATGTTTAAAAAAAATGATATAATTCTGAGCTGTGTACACCAAAAATTGTGACTGCACTGTGTGTTTTGAACTAAACCTTAATAGAGTATGTGGAACGCTAATGGTTATGAAACTATACAAATAACATACATAAATCCAGTAATATTTCTAGATTGCTTTGGTTGCATTTCACTACACAAAAATGAGAATTCTGTGGCAGGAAAAGACTGGTATATTAACAAAAAAAAAAGTCTGACAAGAGATATTTTGCTGCATTTAAATGCACTGTCTATTGTTAAAAAAAAAACGGCAACCATGCAAACAGGAGCATTTACAGTGAAAGGAAGATTGCAAAAGACATTTTAGTGCAAAGATGGTACTTCCACAGAGTGCAAAGTGTAACCTTAACAAGCTGCTAATTTAGAGAATGGTATGCTGCAGCAGTGAAAAAATATACTACGCACATGAGCCAGGTATCATTTATTTTTTATTTTTTTCTGCTGCCTGCAAGACCTGCTCAGTGCTCCTCTGTCTGCACCTACTTGGCCCATTCATTCCAGTGGCGGGTGGCGGGGTCAAAAGTTGGACATTCTTGAGCTAGGCAAGAGCCCTATGGCCAAGGTGTTCCTGTCCCAGAATCCTAAACTGCCCTTATTCCCTGGGAAGAGTTGGATGGTAGGGGATGGACCATCTTACTGATTTGCAGGGCAGCCTATCCTCTCCACATCTGAGCAACCTCCTTAGCATAAATTCTGAGCTCTTTACAAATGTGTTATGTCTCCCCCATTGAGCACCCTTATTGGGAGAACATGTGAGCTCTGCAACTGCTGTGTTATGAGGAGAAGAAAGCCTCTGAATGCTGTGTCTGCTTGGGTTACGACTGTAAATGTACTCAGACAACTCCGAAGTCAGCATGGATACAAATGGATGAAATACCAAGTGCTACCACTAGCTGTCACATATACGAGTTAGAACTGTCTTCCTCCTCAAAAGATGAGTAAGCAAACAGCAGCTGCCCACCTGCATCCCACTATGGCCAGTTCCTACAGGTGTCATGTTGTAAGATAGCGGTAAAAGTCAGTTAAGCCTGTCTATAAACAATTCTGAATTACAGGGGAAGGCATCACAAATCAGTGCTGAAATGCCAACAAATACTAATGAAATACAAACTGGCCTTGGGAAAATGAATGCGGTGATAGAAAAAAACAAATAGGTATGGAGAAGCTGGTTAATAAAAGAGAAAATATTAAGGAAGTGCAAAAAGTTGCTAACACCTTATAGCCAAGGATAGAGAACTTTAAATGCCACAGTCTGGTAACACTATCATTAATAAAACTACAGTGAATGGTTTCTGAACACAGAGAAGAAACAGACCATTATAAAGATGTGCAAGCAAAGATTGAAGGACTTGTGTGTGGATTTCAAGAGTCACCGAAGCTTAGTGGCTGATCGTCACCAATTAAAAAACTGACAAAGGAAACAGGTAAACAAATTGCTGCCTTTGTCCAAAAGGCTTTGGGAACTTTCTGAACAAGTTAGAAAAATGACAAAGGACTTCCAAGCTAAATTATATAATAAGAAAATGCAAACGAGTAACTTATGATGCAACTATATCAGACTATCAACATAGCTTGGGTTCTCCAAAAACAGGAGAATGGGTAAATAAAGACTTGGAAAGAATAAAAGATTTACAAATTCAGGCTGAGAAATTGCAAGAAAACAAAACCAAGACAAGTCAAAATAAAATAAAAATAAGCCTGTCTTACTAGAATTGGAAAAGGTGAGAAAGGCACAAAGTGAGCCAGTGCTTGCATTTGGAAGAAGTGATTCAAGCGGAGCTTGTAAATTTTAGATAAAAAAAATATCAAAAGATTGGCAAACTACATGATTCCAAAACTTAGGGCACTCAAGACATCAAATGTCAGGAGGTAAAATGTGACAATACTTTTAATAATCTTAAAATTACTAAAGGTATTTTCACATTTTACCTCCTGGTGTCTTGAGTGCCCTAACGTTTGGGATTACCGGTGGCTACGTTTTTGTAGTTTTTCTATGGGGCGCTTTCCTCCCGTTGTGTTTTGTTTGTGGTGTTAAACTGTAAACGATGCTGTTCTTAGTTTAAAAACAAAATGTCAGATGTTGCAAACAGAATGGAGTTTTAACAAGGATGGAAAAGGGTGCTGAAGCCCTTTGCCTAAGTATTACAATTGTGCAAAATAAAGTCAAAAGCTTACACGAAGGTGCTAATCCTAGCTTAAGGGTTTTAAAAGTTCTGAACAGACAGTGTTGTGATTCAGATGCTAGTGGACAGCCCAGAGTTGAATTTGTAAATCTTTTATTCTTTCCAAGTCTTTATTTACCCATTATAGGTGGCATTTCAGGAGCATCTGACCTCTGATGCAAGATGTTACAGACATGTGAAAGAAACCACTAGAACTGTGAGAGTCTGATGTTACTGAATACTGCACATGGCAAGGCTGAAACAAATGATATCTGAAGATAAAAGAAAAAATAGTAAAGAAGGAAACCCAATACAAATATGACATGGCAGAACAGAGAGTATGACGTTTGATTTTGGACAAGGTCACAAAGGACTGACAGCTGACCTTCATCAACTTGGTAAGTCAAAGAGATAGATCCCTTGCCCAAAAGAGTTTATGAGGTGCTGGAACAGTTTTTTTAAAATATGCAAAAGCAAATGGTTACCAAGAACAATACATATTTCCATATTTACAGAATACAAGAAATAAATGACTTTATGCAAACAGAGCTACAGAATAACATACAAGGTAAGCCGTACAATGAGATGATGAAATACAGAAAGAACCTGTTGTGCACAGCTCAAAGTCTGTAAATGAACTGAGACAAAAGTGACAAGAACCGTCCCCCTGGGGAGGGATCAAGGCACAAGTCTTAAATTCTTAAACCAGGTTGCAAAGATGAATGAAGTAACTGAATTAATGCCAAATTAATACAAAGTGCAGCAGTTCAGATGCAGCAAATAAAAACAGAAAACTTAAAGGCACCCCAGAAACACAAAAATATTGAAACAAAATGTACAAAACATGAAGCTGCTGTTAGTGACATTCAGAATTGGAAAATATAAATAATGTGGAGGTTAGGAGTCCTGAAATGAGGTCTTATAATGCAAGAATAAGGGTCTTCAAAGACAAATGGTCCATGATTTTGGCATGGATTGCACTGCAGGGAAGTTATTCACTGGCATTTTAGACAGTGTCACAAATGAATAGAGTTTGGATAAAACCTTTGCAAATACGAACATCTTTCTGAGGGGACTAGTGACTAAACTACAATAACGTGGAATTCAAGGGGAGTTACCTTCGTAGCACCTGAAAACTTGGCAAGGGCCAGAAATGCCAGACATGTGTTAGACAGACTACCTCTAAATGAATGCTGGATCTGACTAGGAAAGCAATCTTGTGTCAGAATATCTTCAAAAGATGACAGTCTACAGGTACCTACACAGATACTACCATGGTGCAAGAAGTGGATGGTTGGGTGGTACTTTTGTTGCCACTGAAAAGATTGGCCAACTATACTGGAAAATGACTGGCCAATGAGCTAACTCACTCACAACCCCATGGTTGGGGGGAGAGAAGAAAAGTGTTGTGTGATGAAAGACCCATAAAGAGGGCCAAAACAATTATTCAAAAGTGTCATATGACAAGATGGCCAGTGATTATCCATATATTTCATGGGAATCCAAAGCCAAAGATAATGTCTGGAGTAGAGGACGTGAAAGGGCATTCCCCTATATCACATCCCTTCTTATGTTAAAAAGGAAACATCACACCAGAATACAGCATGCAGCCCAGAAGGGTCTGGGAAAAGATTAGAAAAAACTGGTCACAGAGGCCAGGGCCTCAGAAAAAGAAAACCAGAGAACAGACAGTTCTTCAGTGGTGAGAAACAGAACTGTGGAAAGCAGACTGCACTTTAAAGTAAAGTTAAGTAGACACAGTCTTCTGGAAAAATTAAACCTGACTGGAGCTAAAGATACTTTGTGGGACTCTTAACCAAATGATCTTATGGAGAGACAAAAAGAAAAACATATTGCATTGTGTAGTGAATAATTCTGCCATACAACAATGAAGTAATTCTGTACTGGAATTTTTGTAAAAGAAGGTTTCAATAAGTATAACACACGTCATTCTACAACTTAAGGGTGATGCGACTTGCTTGTCCGCATTACTGATAAAAGGCAACACAGTATGTAGAACACTTACTAATGCCTTTGCATTACTGTTGAACACATGGAAAGGGTAAGTTCATAACTGACAGTGCAACTAAAATGTGTGGTTTGACATAATTTCCTACACATCTACATGCGTTTTCAGAACTCTGAATACCAAAGAGTGAAATTTGAAAAGCATAAAATATCTTTTTATGTAGGGGGGGGACAACCCCCCTATCCCCATATGTGACTTGGCCTTTCACCCTCTAACTCATTAATACTGACTCCACAGTTGAGCTACAATGGATTAAAAGAAAATAAAAAACAAAAATACATGATGGCTCACTCAATTGGGGAAACTGCGGTAAAGTGTACCGTGATGCTGAAAATTCAAAAATTCAAACAAAAGCCACTCTGTCACACATCTCTCAATGAAAGGTGTATATATATATATATATATATATATATATATATATATATATATATATATATATATATATACGGTTATACTTCTAAATTTTAAACTTTCAATACGTCAATTTTCTTATGGTTGAGACTATAAGATCAAAGTTTTGAAACTTTAAACCATTTAAATGGAGATCACTGTGCAGTGTACAATGGTATATTTACTGTTCTCTTCACTGTATGCAATCTTGGAGTTGGTATATTTAATCAACAGGGGGTGTGAGGGGTGCAGGGGGGCTTGCTCCCCCTGAAAAAAACATAAAAAAAGATTTAAGTTTAAATTTTTAAGTTTTAAAACTTCAATCTTATGGTCTTGACAATAAGAAGCTCGACCGTTTGAAATTTCAAAATTTAGACGTAGACCCATATATATATATATATATATATATATATATATATATATATATATATACACACACACACACACACACACAAATATACAATTATGTATATGCAAACACAAGCGCGCGCACACAAGCATGCACAGGTATATAGATTCAAAATAAAACAACGAAAATAATGCAGCCTCACCACTTGCAAATAAAAATAAAAATATACGACTAGTAACAGTGAGGGAGAGAAGATAATTAAAATGGTTTCATTTTGTGAGACGGTAATACCACCCGGCAGTTTCATGTGAAAGGCTTCTCCCCCACAAATCCCATTTCACAAATGCATTATATTCACAGGAGCAGAACTGTGGAGGAAGGGGAATCATCCTAAAGTTCCACCAGCAGTTCTATAGCAGCCAGCCACCAGTAACAGTAATCTCAAACTTCAGATGTGACCTGCATAACAAATCCAGCAACAACACAGAAATGACAAAATTCCTAAGCAGAAAAGTAAAACACCATCAAAACAACCTAGTTACTTACCAGACAGGAACAATGAAGTCATTAACCAGCTAAACACCTCTACTCTGACACTGACAGCAATCAAAGGAATTTTGATTTCACTGCATCTGACAAAACTACAAACGCTGTACATTAAATTTTATATATATATACATATATATATATATATATATATATAAACAAATGAATACCTATCACACAAACAAGTTTTCAGAAACTCGAAATTCATATGGTCGAGACCATATGATCAAGTTTGCAAAAATTCAAAGGTGTTGAATGGAGATCGCAATACAATGGGAAGCATGAAATTTACCCTTTTCCTCACTGTAGTGTGATCTTGGAGTTGGTATATTTAATCTGCAGGGGGTGTAGGGGGTTGGGGGAGTTGCAGGGGGGCTTTAAAAAAAGTTAAATTTTTGTGGGGGGTTTTTTGATGTTAAGAGTTTTCAAAAATTGATCATATGGTTTTGACCATATGAATTTCGAGTTTCTTGAAACTTGACCATCTGATAGTTATACTATATTTGCAAAGATATATATACAGTATGTATGTATATATGTGTGTGTGTATATATATATATATATATATATATATATATATATATATATATATACACACACACACACACACACACGTATATATTATATTTATATACATATATGGATACACACACACATATATATATATATATATATATATAAAATATATATACATATATATATGTAGAAGAGTTTACTTCAGTCGAAGTATTGTTAATGGCTGTTTTGTTGGCACACACTGATCAACAAAACATATGATCAAGAATTGTGCAAAACTGCAGTAAAAACAGGGTTGTGAAATATGGAATTTTTCCATTAATGTGCTACTTTGTTTTGTTTGCATGCGCTGAGGTAGTGTCTCAGAAGATGCACAATATGGCATTAATACTTTATGTTGATTATATTTGGACAAAGTTTTTCATGTCAAACTTAGTAAGTGCTTCCGTGTGTGTTTATATATATATATATATATATATATATATATACATATATATATATATATATATATATATATATATATATATATATATATATATATATATATATTATATATACATACATGCATATACACAAACGCACACACATTTGTATATATACTTACACAGTCACATGCAAATACAGAGTCCTAGACAACTCTGAAAATTACAATCCCCTAATAATAAAGGAATACACACACGTACACATGTATACACACACACACATATATATATATATATATATATATATATATATATATATATATATGCACACACACACACACACACACACAATGCTACAATCCTATACTATTTATAGAACACTTACATGTCACAGGCACAGCAGATGTCCACTAAAAACAGTGGTTTCTGCTTGTCTGGTAATTTAGCACAAAGGAGTTTGATGACACATACAATAAACTAGGTCACTGTTTATTCATTAGCCAACTGAAATGGCTGCGTGATGCATCATGACAGCACGGGGTGTGAGTGGGGGTGGGGATGGAATAGTTGTAACTGGTTATAGTCAGACATTTTCCCTTAATGACCTGTGGAGCTAACATATCACTTTCTGTTATGCTCACAGCATTCTAACAAAAAACTGGCCTCTTATCCCAAATGCTATTAAGCAACACTCGTTTTACCACACTTGTCTAAAAACTCAGTCAGAAACATGAATCCTTTCAACCGCTGCTTTCATCCATATTAATGACTAACTCAACTTGTATATGCTCGAGAGGACAGGCCAGTAAAATCTGCTGCAAGAATACTGTTATTATACTCCGCATGGTTGCTGGGACACTAAATGTGACCTTCTCACCCTTTCTTCTGCTAAAACCCATTCAGCTGCAGGGAAAAAAAAGTCTGTGTATATGGTATGCTGCAAATGAGCACGGCTTTTCAACCAGTGATAACAGGAGTTAGCTGACAAGAGTGCAAACCATGATAGCAAATAATGTAGTTACAAGCAACTGTTTCTTTGTCTGCTCCTCAAAATTAGATACAAAACAACTACAATAACAACAGGGTTTTCAAAGTACACAGAACATCTATTAAGCTGAGACCTTGTTTTTATGAGCAAAATTATCAATGTATTGTCATTTTCCATGTTTGCTAACATCCATGTTTGCTAACAGCATTTTACACATTTCAACGAGGTAAGCACAAATGCCATGAAATTAAATTGCATAATGAAACTGTGCTAAAAACCTGCTAATTTTCTTGCACAAAAGTTTATGAAAAGTCTACTCCTGTGGAGTCTGGGATGTCCCTGTGAGAAACAAAAACGCAAACAGGGTTTTGAATAAAACTGTAGATACACACAATAAGTAATTTTGCTCTTTATTCCCCAAACTTAATATAAACATGTCTAAGGTTGAAGCACCAGGAGAAAGAATATTTCATCCAGGTAGCACACAGTTCAATTAATCATGCCATCGTTACTCAAATTTGTGGCCTTACTATGGCATCTTACTCCTAATCATGCAGCCACGGAATTAAAAGAAAGAAGACTTTTTTTGCTAAATTTTATTAGTACAAAAAAAATGCTCTTGCAAAATGATTAACTAAATGTGGGAGAATTTTGCACCATTAAGTAACATATTGACACATCAAGTGACAAGATTGAACTGTAAGCTGAAATTACAATAATAAAAGTCCAGGCCTGAAGAGCTCAACTCAAAAGTCCTGTGAGCAGAAAAGAATAAATGATTCAGAAAACAAAGGTGTAAAGTTATGCACTCAAACTCTAGTAGGTGGGACAAGTGTAAAGAATAGACTTCATGGGGTGATACTAAACGGACTGAGGTAGAAATAAAGTTTGGGATTAAAGACCTTAAAGCTAAATGATGCCAGTCAGTGAAAAAGGTAGTGGTGAAGGCCCAATAAAATGTTGTGGTGCAAAGAATAGGAAGGGATTCCAAAGATGCTGTGATCGTCTTTTCAGTTGTATAAGGTACTGGTAACTCCAAATCTGTCAAAGTAAATAAAAATCTCAAGCACATAAAGATAAAGCGAAACTAAGCTGAGAGAAAAGGTCTGTAATGCACCTACGAAAAGGTGAAACGTTCGCAAGGGCTAGAATGGTACGAGTCCAAACTTAGGAAGCTGCGTATGTTCACAACGGAGAGAGAAATGAAAAGAAAGGATATGACCTGGGCACATCTCACTCACTGGCTACAACTGAAAGAGGTAGAGCCAAACAGGAAGCATAGAGTGTGCTTGAAAGAAAATGGTTCAAGACAGAGATAAGGAAACGCTACAACTCAAACAGGAGGATATGGTCCTATGGCTATGTTGTACTGCCTGAGGAAAAACTATGCAGAGTCATCAGAGTGCTGTTCAAATCAGCCTGACAAATGGCAAGGATAAGATGAAATAGTTACACATGAACTATCTGTCAGCACTCAGAAGACTAAATGTAAATTTTACCTGCATCACTGTGAATTCCCAAATGTTCATACAAAATTACAACAGTCACTCATATTAAAAGATTGTATCCGAGGTCTGCAGTACAGGAAGCACACTTGGCATGGTAGTATTTTTCAGTACACAGATTACAAATTCTACAGCTGAAGAAACACGAAATGCAAAACTTCTAGCCTAACTCATTAACCAGCTCAATTGATTTGCTTTTCATGGAAGAATACTAAAGCAGACTTTCTTTTCCCAAAAACAAATCTAGTCCAAAGTGTTGAGATCAACAGGAAATAAGATTTGACCTACTTTGACTGCATTATAATTTCAGAACTGAGATGGTGATGGTTGGCAGCATATAGAAAAAAATCTGATTATTTTATAAATAGGGTCTTATGTTAAGCTGACTTTCAGATCACATCAGTCTGAGAAAGAAGGTAGGAAAACAAGCCAGTCTGCTTCAGTTGCACTAACTACCACATATATGTGTGTGCGTGTGTATGTATATATATATATATATATATATATATATATATATATATATATATATATATATATATATATATATATATATATATATATACATATATATATACATATATATATATACATATATATATATATATATATATATATATATATATATATATATACATATATATACATATAA
>NC_056750.1:204235299-204255299 GCF_019279795.1 Protopterus annectens
TTTCTTACTGATATTTCTTCTGTATAATGCCCCTATCTTCACTAACCTTCAAGGCTCACAGCTGTCCAAACTTGAAAAATTTTACTATAAAATAGCCACATATGCAGTAAAACGCAACAATAAAAACACACCATTGTCTAGCACTTGGAGAAAACACTGTTACAATTACTTATCCTAGCTCTTTCACAGCTAACTATAATAAACAGACTTCTTTATAAGCTAAAAAATTGCCCAGCCATGAATAACTTAATACAACACTACTTACTCCCTTAACAGAATTTTATGCTCTAGAGAAAAAAAAAATCACTGATCAGTATAACCAAATCATGTAATACCTACAGGTAACTCTCTCTATTCAAATAGTGCAGCTAAACTATGCAACTATATTCCGCTACCACTGAAATTCATTTAAATGCAAACAAGTTTAAAACACAAGTAAAGCTTTACCTATCAGATCGATGGATCTGCTCCTACACCTCCAGGGTAACTGTCATTGTTATCTTCAACTTGCCGTTTCAAACCATCTCTTCACTGAGAATCTCATGCTCACAATCTTACCAACACTTGAATAATTTTACTAGAATCTCTGAGCCATGTACGTAGTTGTGTCACTGCTCAATACCCTACCTTTATACTTGTAATATAAAACATATGATAGCATCATCCAATTATCTCTGAAACTGCTCAATACCTTTCCTTTCAACTACAATAACAACACTTTCTGCCCTACCAAGTTCCTTCCTTCACTGCTGCTACTCTGAATTTCTAAGTACTACTCACAAAATCTATTACCTATTTGACAAACCCACTAATACACCTCTTCAAATGTCCTATGATCAACATCTGCTAAATGTGTAGTATATTTTATATTGTAACAGTTGCCTTTATTTCATATGAATGTAATCTAAACAGATGGACGGGTCATTGTTAATGTGTATTACTTCATGTCTGTTCATGCAATTACTAAGTGTCTGTTTAAAAATGTAATATGTTGGAGCTTTTCTCCCCAGGCCTCTACTGAAAAGGTTTTTTTTTTTTTTTACTAAACCCAGTTGGCCAAGCACAGTAAACAAAATAAGAATAAATAAAACTGCAATCCTCACCAGGACAAATGGCTTAGATCTAACATTTTTCTAGTTAGCAAAATTCTTCAGCTGACTCTGAGGCATCCCAGGTTTTCCCATGCAAGCTGAGAGAAATTATTACTCTTCAGCATATGCTAAAGTTAGCCCTGACACCTACTCCTAGTGGGCTGGGTCTGGTACTCTTCCTACAGAAGGTACTCAGGTGGCATCCTCACAAGATACAAAACCACCTGAATGGAGTTTTCTCAAGCTGGTGGAACAACAATTCTACTGCAAGATTCCCCCCAGCCCCCCAGACTGCTGACCTCTGCAATCTGCCATGGAATATGACCTTCAGCAAACCTATCAAAAAAAAGTTTGTCGCTTGTAACTGCAATTATCCTGCCACCATTACCCAAAGTACGCTACTTCTTGGGAGAATGAAGGCAAAGACTTGCTTGATAACACATACATTTGTTATAAGGACTCAGCATCCTCTTCATCGATACAGTCATGTACAGCGCTTGCAGAAGTGGTGCTGTGGCAACCGTCTGTGGGTCTAACTCCTAAATATCTGCACTCTTGCTCATGAACAAGACCCCACAATACTTAAGCTCCTCCACCTGTTGTAGCCTCTTCCCTCTCACTTTTAAAGAACAATCTACTTCTTGCAGGAATAGAACCATGACCTCAAAAGAGGAGGTGCCGACGGCCATCCCAACCATTTCACACTTAGCTGCGAACCAACCACTCAGCGCACATCTGAAATCAGTCATTTGAAATAGAGAGACAATAATGTTTGCAAGCAATAAAGATACCGCCATATCCTGAAACTGGCCATTCTCCATCCCTAAGCTACACCCTGAAATCTTACTTACAAAAACCATGAATGGAAAGGTAAATAACAAATATCACTGGTGGATTCCTAACACCCACAAAAGATGTAATGTCCTTAATGCTGTGAATGCAAACCCAACTCCCACTCCACAAAATATAGGGAGTAAATGGCAGCACCAGCAACCCCTATTGTATGAGTACCCAGAAGAGATTTCTGGGTACAATATCATATGCTTTCTCCAGGTCCACAGGACAAATCTTACCTTACTTTTAAATAACCTCTCCAATATCCATGAAAGGGGAGAGGGCTGACATTTTTTTAACAGGAAGAAAAGACATAGTACAGTTTTATACCTACCATAAATGTAGATGTTCGAAGATCCACATTGCTGCAGTCCTTACTTATGGGTAGTCCGCTGTCCTCGGTCGGCCCGAATACCAAAGTATTAGGCTGACGTCGATCATGGGCGCCTAGATCTGACATCAGAGCGTCAGGGTATAAAGGCGCATGACCGACGTCATATCCTCAGTCTTTTCTTGCCCCAGATGTCAGAAGGCCAAATCAGAAAGGCCACAGCCAAAAACAGAATACCTCCCAAAAACATGCACAACAACAACCATCACCTAAAGCATAGCACCAAGTCAAACTACAGGGGGGAAGGAGAGTAATTGACTGCAGCAATGTGGATCTTGAACATCTACATTTATGGTAGGTACAAAACTGTACTATGTTCTTCATCTCACATTGCTGCAGTCCTTACTTATGGGTAGAATCCCAAAGCAACGGGAAAGGGAGGATGGCAAAAATCATAAAGCATTAGGGGCCGCTAAAATGCTCTGTAAAATTGCAGTGGCAAATCCAGCCCTAGACTTAGAATAAAGAGGAAGGTGGTAATGTTTAGAAAAGGTATGCACTGAACTCCAAGTAGCTGCCTCCAAAATGTCTTTGTAGCTACCCCCCTTAGAAAGGCAGTAGAAGTAGCAGTAGCCCTAGTGGAATGAGGCCTGATTCCAGCAGGAATCTCCTTACCATGATGGGAATAACAGAAAGAAATACAAAACCCAATCCATTTAGAAATAGTTTGTTTTGAAACAGGTTTACCCTGTGAACCCAAAGCAAAAGAAACAAACAATTGCTGAGACTGTCTGAACTCCTTGGTTCTGCTCAAATAATAACGCAACTGCCTGTGAATATCCAAAGTATGCAAAATTTTCTCCCTTTATTTTGGGATTTGCATAAAAGTAGGCAAATGAATAGTTTGATTTAAGGCCACACTAGAAACCACTTTAGGCATAAAGGAAGGATTAGTACAAAGATATCCTATCCTTATGAAAAATCAGGAAAGGCTCCACTGCCATGAGGGCCTGTAATTCAGAAACCCTTCTTGCAGAGGTAATGGCCAACAAAAAAGCAGTTTTCCATGACAAATACTTTAACTCGGCAGTAGCTGCAGGCTCAAAAGGTTGTAGAGTACGTTTTTCCAACACAAAATTGAGATCCCAAGCAGGAGTAGGAGCTCTACGTGGGGGTCTTATATTCTTTGCCCCTCTAAGAAATTGCTTAAACCAAGGATGAGAGAAAAAAGGAGGGTCACAATCATAATGAGCAGAAATGGCTGCAGCATGGACCTTTATTGAGGAGAAAGACAAACCCTTGTCCAATAACTCATTAAGATATTGAAGAGCAACACTTAAATCAGGTTTGGAGACATCAAAGTCCTTTCCTTTGCTCCAAATAAAAAATCTCCTCCATTTATCAGCGTAAACTTTCCTGGTACTAGGCCTCCTGGCCTCCAAAATAACATTCAAAACTTGTTGTGGAAGCTGAGACCCTCCAGAGTCTAAAACAGAATATGCCAGGCTGTTAGATGCAGAGACTGAATCTTGACATTGAGGAAGTGACTGTCCTCTTGTGACAAAAGGTGCGGAATCAAAGGCAGAGGCCATGGAGGTTCTCGTACTAAACTCCTCAGTAGTGGGTACCAGTGTTGTCGAGGCCAATCCGCTGCTATCAAAATCATGGTTGGGTTGTCTTGTCTGGCCTTCAAAAGTACCTTGGGAAGAAGAGGCAGAGGTGGAAAGGCATATACATGCAGATTGCTCCAACTGAATGATAGAGCGTCCACCTTCCAAGCTGTGTGATGAAACATTTTGTGCAAAACTTTGGCAACTGGTAATTTAGTGGAGAAGCGAACAGATCTATGTCTGGAGTTCCCCATAACACTGTCAACTGTTGAAATACATGAGGATCCAATTTCCACTCGTGAGGATCCACTATTTGTCTGCTCAATACATCTGCTAAGGAGTTCTGTGCTCCTGGTAGAAACCTTGCCTGAAGATTGAGGTGTAGATTGAGAGCAGTTTCCCACAGAATCATCGCTTGCCTGCAAAGAGGGTAAGAATGGGTTCCCCCTGCTTGTTGATGTACCACATGACAGTAGTGTTGTCTGTTTGAATCAACACCTGCCCTGGACGAAGTAAATCTTTGAAAGCCATCAATGCAAACTGGACTGCTAACATTTCCTTCAAGTTGATATGCAAATGGTGGAGTTTGACAAGCCAATGTTTTGCACCCATTTTCCATTGAGGTGTGCTCCCCAAGCCTTGTCCGAGGCATCTGTCGTTAGAATGCGACTCGCCTCTGGCCGGGTCACAGAGAGCCCCTTGTTTAGGTGACATTCCTGAGCCCACCACAAAAACTCCTTCTGAATGCAAGGTATTATCTGAATGACAGTGTCTAGATCTTGGCAGTGCTGTGTCCACACATTTTTGAGATACCATTGAAGCTTCCTCATATGCAATTTGGCATTGGGAAGCACCAGAATACAAGATGCCATGAACCCCAAGGCTTGAAGGACTGTCCTTGCAGTCAGCCTGGACCGTAGAGACATTTGCTGGAAATAAAGAGAAAGGCTTCTTTGTTTGTCCGGGGTCAAAAAAGCCATCTGGGAAGCTGTATTCAGTCTCACACCCAGAAACCACATGTCCTGAGAGGGTACTAGACTGGACTTTGTTTCGTTCACAGAATACCCTAGGCATCTTAACACTGCCATCACATACTGTAGATGATGAAGAAGTTCGTCCTTTTCTTGTGCAACAATCAGGCAGTCGTCCAAATAAGGATAAATCTGTATTCCTGTTAGTCTGAAAAATGCTATCACTGGAGCCAGAACCTTTGTGAACACTCTGGGCGCAGTAGATAAGCCAAAGGGCAATGCAGAGAACTGATAATGTAAATTTCCAGCCAAACGCAGGTACCTCCTGCAACTGGGCCTGATAGGAACATGAAGGTAAGCCTCTTTGAGATCCAGAGTAACCATCCAGTGATCTTTCCCCAACAGAGGTAAAAGCTGTTGTAAAGTCAGCATCTTGAACTTTGGAATGTCCAGGTAAGTGTTGAGGATAGATAAATCCAAAATTGGTCTCCACGTGTTTCCTTTCTTTGGAACCAGAAACAGGCGAGAATAAAATCCTAGGCCCACTTCTGACAGAGGAACTGGCTGTATAGCTCCTATTTGAAGAAGTAAAGAAATTTGTCTGTGAGCCTCTATCCTTTGCCGAGGAGGGACGTCTGGCATGCCTTTGAAAGGAGGCATGGTATGGAAATAGAACTTGTAACCTCGGTTTATAATGTCCAATACCTATTTGTCCTGGGTGACTAAATGCCAATTTTGCTTGAAAAGAGCCAACTTTCCTCCCAAAGGAGCTGCCAGGCAAGAAGAATCTGGCAGCTGAAAATGCAGGTCATTGGGCCTGTTTACAAAAGGACTGGCCCCTGCCCTCACCAGCAGATTGAGCAGGCGAACTCCATTGTCTCAGCCTGAAGGTACTCTGAGCTCTGCCCCTACCACGCCTAGATCTACCCCTAGACTGAGAATCAGAAGAAGGTACGCCCACCCCTTAGTAGGCCAATTTCTACTAAACTTTGGAGGTTGTACCTGCAAAAAATCTTTAACAGTCTGCATAGACTTAGCCTTGTCTTCCATTTTCTTTAAGACTGACTCCACAGGAGGACCAAACAAAACTTCAGACTGTAAAGGGCATCCAGAATTCTAGACTTAACATGCTCAGACAAATTCTGATCCTTAAGCCAGGCGTGCCTACGAATAACTGAACCAGTGGCAGCCACCCTAGAAGAAGCCTGTAAAGCATCAAAACCACATTGCAAAGAGTGCTTACCCACCTGTTCAGAAACATGCACTAAATCCTGCAATTCTTTACACTCTATGCCCTCTGCCAAAGCATCCACTTTAGATCTTAGCTGAGAAAGGAGGAAATTCTGATACTTCAACATATGAAACTGGCAGTTCAAAGCTCTCATTGCTAAAGTAGAAGAGGTATACACCTTCTTACCCATCTATCCAAAGCTCTAGCTTCCTTATCCAGAGGAACCGGATTCTTAACAACAGAGGCTCTAACACCCTTAGGCCCCTGACTAATAGTTTCTGGGTCCGCCCTAGGACTCTTATACAGATATTTATGAGCCTCAGGCACCCTGTAATACCTGTCCGGTTTAACTGGGGCAGGAGGTACAGAATCTGGATTAAGGGAAGCTTCTGAGAAAACATCTGAAACAACATCCAAAACCGGAGGTATAGCTAAGGGTCTATGCTGTGGTAAAAACAAAAACTCCCTAAGCCTCTTCCGTGAATCAGAGTAATCCTGTCCCTCCCACTTAAAATGCTCCCTCATGGAATGCAGAGTTTCTGAAAATGAAAAATCCTCTGGAGGAGAAGCAGAAGGAGTGGAATCCTCTGCATCAGAATCAGAATAAGGAGGGAAATCTTGAATGTCCTCAGCAGAAGACTCTGAATCATCTGAGGCCTGCTCCAAACTTTCCAACTCTGGCTCCATCCTGGGCCTCTTATCAGGAGGGGGCATAGAACCTCTAATTAAAGTAATCAAATCCTCTGCCATTTTAAGCATGTGCTTTTTAGGCACAGACCCTGAAGAACCAGAACTGACACCTGAGGCAGGCAAAACAGACCTGCCCTTAGAAGGAGCCTTAGAAACAGTAGCAGAAGGCCTAACCACCTTAGGCATAGAAGGGAGAATAGTAACCTGAGAGGCCCCTTCAGCCTGACCTGCCTCCTGAGAGGCCACATCTTGTAAAATCAAAGTTTCCCCCTGGGACTCAACAGAAACTTCAGCCGGATCCACCTGTTCAGCTGTAGCTTCTAAAGGTCCGGCGTCCAAAACGGACGAACCATCCTGCCTAGGCTTTAAAGATTTGTCTTTGCGCTTCTTAGTAGAAGCAGGCGCCGGAACATCCGACGGCATATTATAATTACACCTCTTGCCAAAGACTAACCTAGCGCAATCTAACCTCCGTTTTATAGTGCGCTTATTAAACCTAGCACAAAACCGACACCCAACTACGCGTGCTTCGTCCCAAACAAGGAATACAAAGCGAGTGGTAATCCCTATGCGGTATCTGTTTCCCACAAGAAATACAATTATTCACTTTTTCTGACATCCGGTAAGTAACTGAGGCAAGAAAAAAAGTACAGTTTTGTACCTACCATAAATGTAGATGTTCGAAGATCCACATTGCTGCAGTCCTAACACTTGGGTAGTCCGCTGTCCCTCGGTCGGCCCGAATATCAGAGTATAAGGCTGACGTCGGTCAAGGCGCATTTGACTGACATCAGAACGTCAGGGTACAAATGCGCATGACCGACGTCATATCCTCAGTCTTTTCTTGCCCCAGATGTCAGAAGACCCTAAAAAGAAAGGTCAAAACCCATAGACAGCAACTAAACAACTAACCAGCCTAACACCAAAAATATGTACAATACATACAATATATACAATTATACAATTATACCTCAGATGGATAACCCAACCCACACAACCACCTCAAACTACAGAGGGGAAGGAGGGAGGGTAAATTGGACTGCAGCAATGTGGATCTTCGAACATCTACATTTATGGCAGGTACAAAACTGTACTATGTTCTTCATCTCACATTGCTGCAGTCCTAACACTTGGGTAGAATCCCAAAGCAGAGGTAAGGGAGGATGGCTAAACTATAATGAAGCAGGAGCTGCCAAAATGCCCTGCAACACAGCAGTGGCAAAACCAGCCCTGGAGTTAGAGTACAGTGGAAGGTGATAATGCCTAGAGAAGGTATGCACTGAACTCCAAGTGGCTGCCTCCAAAATATCCTTAGTAGCCACCCCCCTCAAAAAAGCTGTTGAAGTGGCAGTAGCCCTAGTGGAATGAGGCCTAATCCCAGCTGGAATCTCTTTGCCATGATGGGAATAACAGAAAGCAATGCAAAATCCAATCCACTTAGAAATAGTTTGTTTTGACACGGGCTTGCCCTGAAAGCACAAAGCAAAAGAAACTAATAACTGCTGAGATTGTCTGAACCCTTTAGTTCTGTCCAAATAATATCGCAACTGCCTGTGTACATCTAAAGTCTGCAAAATCTTTTCCCCTTTAGTTTGGGGATTTGCATAAAAAGTAGGCAAATGAATAGTTTGGTTTAAAGCCACACTAGAAACCACTTTAGGCATAAAGGAAGGATTAGTACATAAAGATACCCTATCCTTATGGAAAATTAAGAAAGGCTCAACTGCCATAAGGGCCTGCAATTCAGAAACCCTTCTTGCAGAGGTAATGGCCAACAAAAAGCAGTCTTCCATGACAAATATTTCAACTCAGCAGTAGCTGCAGGCTCAAAAGGTTGTAGAGTGAGTTTCTCCAACACAAAATTGAGATCCCAAGCAGGAGTAGGAGCCCTTCGTGGGGTCTTATATTCTTTGCCCTCTAAGAAATTGCTTGAACAAAGGATGAGAAAACAATGGTGGGTCACAGTCATAGTGAGCTGAAATTGCTGCAGCATGAATCTTAATAGAAGAGAAGGACAAACCTTTGTCCAATAACTCAGTAAGATATTGAAGAGCCACACTTAAATCAGGCTCAGAAACATCCAAATCCTTAGCTGCACTCCAAAATAAAAATCTCTTCCATTTATCTGCGTACACTTTCCTTGTACTAGGCCTTCTAGCTTCCAAAATCACATTCAAAACTTGTTGTGGAAGTTGAGACCCTCTATGGTTTAAAACAGAATATGCCATGCTGTTAGGTGAAGAGAGTGAAGTTTGACATTGAGCAAATGACTGTCCTCCTGGGACAACAGATGTGGAATCAAAGGCAAAGGCCATGGAGGCTTCTGTACTAGACTTCTCAGTAATGGGTACCAGTGCTGTCGAGGCCAATCTGGAGCTATCAAAATCATCCTTGGCTTGTCCTGTCTGACCTTTAGAAGTACCTTTGGGAGGAGAGGCAGAGGTGGAAAGGCATACACATGAAGATTTTTCCAACTGAAAGAAAGAGCATCCACTTTCCAAGCTGTGGGATGAAACCTCTGTGCAAAACTTTGGCAGCTGGTGGTTTAGTGGAGAAGCGAACAGATCTAGGTCTGGAGTTCCCCAGGACACTGTCAATTTCTGAAATACATGAAGATCCAGTTTCCACTCGTGGGGATCCATGATTTGTCTGCTTAACACATCTGCTAAGGAGTTCTGTGCTACCGGCAGAAACCTTGCCTGAAGACTTAGTTGTAAACTGAGAGCAGTCTCCCACAAAATCATTGCTTGCCTGCATAGAGGATAAGAATGTGTTCCCCTTGCTTGTTGATGTACCACATGACAGTTGTGTTGTCTGTTAGAATCAACACCTGCCCTGGAAGAAGTAAATCCTTGAAAGCTATTAATGCAAACTGGACTGCTAACATCTCCTTCAAGTTGATATGTAGATGCTGTAGTCTGACAGGCCACTTGTCTTGTATCCACTTTCCGTTTAGATGAGCTCCCAAGCTTTGTCTGAGGCATCTGTCGTTAAAATTTGACTCGCCTCTGGCCGGGTCACAGAGAGTCCCTTGTTTAGGTGACATTCCTGAGCCCACCACAAAAATTCCTTTTGAATGCAAGGTATTATTTGAATGACAGTGTCCAGATGCTGGCAGTGCTGTGTCCATACATTTTGAGATACCATTGCAACTTCCTCATATGCAGTTTGGCATTGGGAAGCACCAGAATACAAGATGCCATGAACCCTAAGGCTTGAAGGACTGTCCTTGCAGTCAGCCCGGACTGAAGAGATAGATGATGGAAGTAAAGGGAAAGATTCTTTTGTTTGTCCGGGGTTAGAAAGGCCATCTGGGATGCTGTATTCAGTCTTACACCCAGAAAGCACATGTCTTGAGAGGGTACTAGACTGGACTTTATTTCGTTCACAGAATACCCCAGGCATCTTAGCACTGCTATCACATATTCCAAATGACGAAGAAGCTCGTCCCTTCCTTGAGCCAGAATCAGGCAATTGTCCAAATAAGGATAGATTTGTATTCCTTTCAGCCTGAAGAAAGCTATCACTGGAGCCAGAACTTTCGTAAATACTCTGGGCGCAGTAGATAAGCCAAAGGGCAATGCAGAGAACTGATAGTGAGAAGTCCCAGTCCGAAAACGCAGATATTTCCTGCAACTTAGCCTGATAGGAACATGAAGGTAAGCCTCCTTGAGATCCAAAGTTACCATCCAGTGATCCTTGCCCAGTAGAGGTAAAAGCTGTTGTAACGTCAACATTTTGAACTTGGGAATGTCCAGATAAGTGTTGAGGATAGATAAATCCAAAATTGGTCTCCACGTGTTCCCCTTTTTGGCACAAGGAACAGGCGAGAATAAAATCCTAGGCCCCTTTCTGGCATAGGAACCGGCTGTATGGCCCCTATTTGGAGTAACAGAGAAATTTGCTTGTGAGCCTCTATTCTTTGTTGAGGAGGAATGTCTGGCATGCCTTTGAAAGGAGGCAAGGTATGGAAATAAAACCTGTAACCGTGATGTATGATATCCAGTACCCATCTGTCTTGGGTAATCAAACTCCAATTTTCTTTGAAAAGTGCCAACCTTCCTCCCAAAGGTGCTGCCAGGAGAGAAGGTTCTGGCAGCTGAAAAGATAGGTCATTGGGTCTGTTTACGAAAGGACTGACCCCTGCCCTCACCCGAAGACTGTGCAGGAGAACTCCCTGTTCTAGGCCTGAAAGAGCCCTGACCTCTGCCCCTGCCACGTCTAGATCTACCCCTAGACTGGGAATCATAAGAAGGATACGTCCACCCTTTAGTAGGCCAATTTCTACTAAACTTTGGAGGCTGAACCTGCAAAAAATCTTTAACAGTCTGCATAGACTTAGCCTTGTCTTCCATTTTCTTTAAAACTGCCTCAACAGGAGAACCAAACAAGACATCAGATTGCAAAGGGGCATCCAAAATCCTAGTTTTAACATGGTCAGATAAATTTTGATCCCTCAGCCAGGCATGCCTGAAGAACTGACCCAGTGGCAGCCACCTAGACGAGGCCTGAACAGCATCAAAACCACATTGCAAAGAATGCTTACCCACCTGTTCAGAAACATGCACTAAATCTTGTAACTCTTTACAATCAATACCTTCCGCCAGAGCATCAACCTTAGATTTCAACTGTGAAAGGAGATAATTTTGATATTTCAACATGTGAAACTGGCAATTCAAAGCTCTCATAGCTAGAGTGGAAGAAGTATAAACTTTCTTTCCCCACCTATCCAAGGCCCTGGCCTCTTTATCTGCCGGAACTGGATTCTTGACAACAGAAGCCTTAACACCCTTAGGCCCCTGGCTAACAGTTTCTGGGTCTGCCCTAGGACTCTTAAAAAGATACTTATGAGCTTCAGGCACCCTATAATACCTATCTGGTTTAACAGGAGCAGAAGGCAAAGAATCAGGATTAAGAGAAGCTTCTGCAAACACATCTTCCACCACATTCAGAACAGGAGGAATAGCTAAAGGCCTATGTTGGGGTAAAAACAAAAATTCCCTAAGCCTTTTCCTGGAATCAGAGAAATCCTGACCTTCCCATTTAAAATGCTCTCTCATGGAGTGAAGGGTCTCTGAAAAAGAAAAATCCTCAGGAGGAGAAGCAGAAGGAGTAGAATCATCCACATCAGAATCAGAATAATGAGAATACTCCTGCAAGTCTTCAGTCAAGACTCAGACACATCCAAGCCTGCTCAAAATCCCCCAACACAGGTTCCATCCTAGGCCTCTTATCAGGAGGGGGCATAGAGCCTCTAATCAAAGTAATTAAATCTTCTGCCATTTTAAGCATGTGCTTCTTGGGCACTGAACCTGAAGAACTAGGAGTGACACCCACAGAAGCAAAACTAGACCTGCCTCTAGGAGAAGCCTTGGAAGCAGAAAGAGAGGGCCTAGACACCTTAGGAAGGGAGGGGAGTACAGTTACCTGAGAAGCCCCTACAGCCTGACCTGCCTCCTGGGAGGCCACATCCTGTAAAAACACAGTTTCTCCCTGGGACTCCAGAGAGGCCTCCGCCGAACCACCGGTTCCACTGACGCTCTAAAGAACCGGCGTCCGGTTCGGACTCCTCTAACCTAGGTTTAACTGCCTTGTCCTTACGCTTCTTTGAGGAAGCCGGCGTCGGAGCATCCGACGGCATATTGTAATTGCACCGCTTCCCAAAGACCAACCTGGCACAATCCAACCTACGCTTTATAGTGCGTTTATTGAACCTAGCACAAAAGCGACACCCAACAACGTCGTGCTCAGGTCCCAAACAAGGTATACACAAATTATGGTAATCCCTATGCGTATCTGTTTCCCACAAGAAATACAGTTATTCACTTTTTCTGACATCCGGTAAACCACTGAGGCAAGAAAAAAACAAAATATTCCCCAACGGGGTACTTAACCAACTCTGACTTCAGTCTGAAACTCCGAATTCGAAAAATTTCATAACGCCGAACGGCACTTGCAACACTGCTTCTGCATCGGACCATGCGGCAAAAAAGACTGAGGATATGACGTCGGTCATGCGCATTTGTACCCTGACGTTCTGATGTCAGTCAAATGCGCCTTGACCGACGTCAGCCTTATACTCTGATATTCGGGCCGACCGAGGGACAGCGGACTACACAAGTGTTATGACTGCAGCAATGTGAGATGAAGAACATCAAAAATATTCCCCAACGGGGTACTTAGCCCAACTTGGTATCGGTCTGAAACTCCGAAAACGAAAAATTTCAGAACGCCGAATGGCACTTGCAACGCTGCTTCTGCATCGGACCATGCGGCAAAAAAGACTGAGGATATGACGTCGGTCATGCGCCTTTATACCCTGACGCTCTGATGTCAGATCTAGGCGCCCATGACCGACGTCAGCCTAATACTTTGGTATTCGGGCCGACCGAGGACAGCGGACTACCCATAAGTAAGGACTGCAGCAATGTGAGATGAAGAACATCACACTAGTTTTCTTAAATCAGAGAAACAGCTACTGGACAAAGTCTCCATTCCATCACCCTGGATCAGACCTGCCCAGGGAAGCTAAGCTGGTTACATAATTAAGAGAGATATACAGAGTAAAGCTGAAGAGGACAAAGCCCTCCTCTAAGAAAAACTGAAATTGAAATTTTGAATAAAAGACTTTTTAACAATTTAATTAATTCAAAAGTCCATTCTAGCACTTATGTCTCAATAAACAGGAAATAAAATTCATGTCACTGTACAGCTATAAGAGAATCAGTGGTCTTATACATTGTGCTCTTAACCTAGTCAGGGCTGAAGTGACAATAACTGCCTTGTAACTGCACAATTCCTTCCCATACATGCAGAGCAAGATCCAGCACTAAGCGAATGAGGCAGTCACCTAGGGCCCACTGGCTGTGAGGGGGGGGGCCTGCAGGCTGGGATGGGGCCCAATGGCTGTCATATTTGCTTTTCTAATTTAAAAAAAAAAAAAGAGCTACATGCATTTTTTAAGGCCCGATGCATCATTGTCTCACACAGCTGTTGCGTCTGTGTGTCCCTGCATCACCGTCGCACAGACCTATTGCTTGCTTCAGTTCCGTACGTGGAATTTTTTATTTAAAAAAAAAAAAAAAAAAAAAAAAAAAAAAATACACGTTCCTCTGCTTCTTCCATGCATGGACTGTAAACTGCTTGGACCTGTGTGAATAAGCACAATCAGACAGAGATAAGAGGTGTGTGTAAGCACGACTGGACAGAAATAAGAGGTGGGTGTGAGCTCTATTTGACAGGGGTAAGAGGTGTGTGTTTGTGTGTGTGTGTGAGCATGATCAGACACAGGTAAGAGGGCTGTGTGTGTGTGAGCACGACTGGACAGAGGTAACAGGTGTGTGTGCATGTGAGCATGATCGGATAGAGGTAAGAGGTGCGTGTGAGCAAGATCGAACAGATGTAAGAGGTGTGTGTGTTAGCAACATCAGACAGAGGTAAGAGGTGCATGTGCCAGCACCATCAGACAGAGATAAGAGGTGCATGTGCCAGCACCATCAGACAGAGATAAGAGTTATACGAGTGAGAACAATCAGACAGAGGTAAGATGTGTGTGTAAGCCCAACTGTACAGAAATAAGAGAGGGGTGTATGTGTGTGTGTGTGTCTATGCATGTGAGCATGATCAGACAGAGATATGAGGCACGTGTGTGTGTGCGTGTATGATCAGTCAGAGGTAAGAGGTGTTGGTGTGTAAAATGCCTAGTTGGGGATGGTAGGTTAGCTAACTTGCTTAGGCTCAAACCCTGTACATTAGTTACAGGGGACAAAAGCCTGAATCCTCCACACCAACTACCAAGCTGCTAAAAAAACTGAGTTTCCAGTGCATTTTCAAGGAATGGAGTTTGAAGTGCATTTTTCAAGGAATTGTGAGCGTCACGGGAAGAGAAGTTTTCTGCTTCTCATGCTGTCTTGTTTACAATGTGCAGCTGTTTTGTTTAGTAAATGGTATTACTACTGAGTTATATCATTTAAAAGCAGTGTTAGCAGCACAACAGGTAGCATACTTATTTTGATGTAGAAGGCTGTGGGTTCTACACCCACAGCATGTAGATGGTTTGCTGATACTGTGTTGTACTTTAAAGGGGGGTGGGGAGTGCTGCAGTCCTGAGTATGTCCTCCTTTGGATGAGATACTTAGTAGCTATGAACCTGTTGTTGGTTTACCATCCATTCCCTATTGCAATATTACCAGGTTACTAATTGTTTTAATGCAACATAGGCAGGCACTGAATTTGTATAGGATACAATGAAATATAAAGTTGCTTGCTAGCAGCAACCTCTTCATTTGTTACAGATCTCTTTTTAAGGTGGAATTACTGAGATGACTTTTACTTCTGTAGAGGTTGTGGATTGTAACGACAGAAGTTTGAGTGGCCTTTTATGGTTGAAATGTTCTGAATCAGGCAGTTTTGTCAATATTGGTTTGCACGTTTTGTTTCATTGCTTACTGGAAAAATGTTCAAAACCACAAATTGAAAACACACACCAACAAGTAGTGCTGCATTATACACAGAATATAATTTAATACAATCAAGAAGGTGAATAAAAGAACACATACATGTATGCATGGTCCTAAAAATGTGTTGCAGTGTCTATGGTTTGAAAATACTACAGTCAGCATATGAATTATGTCAGAAAAAGCTGTGATCCCCACCATTTCTACACGACAGAAACCTCTTGAATTTAACCAGCTAACCTCTCAGTCCAGGAGGACGAATGCTGTTGGCAGAATCAGGTCATAAGAAAACGCAAAATACTAAGCACAGATGTAACATTGTTGCTGGCAGAATGGCATGTTTCGGATAAGCTACAAAATACGAGGTCCCTTCTTTGCAGCCCTGTCAGAGTCTATGTGAAAGAAAAAACTTCAGTGGTGTTTATTAGAAAAAAAATGAATATGGGTATGAGGTACTTAACATCATAGCTACCCAACCATCATTAATGGAATGGTCCTAATTTAACACCCCCATGAACCAATGCAGGGGAAAATAAATGAAATAAGATGCCTGCTGGGGGAACCTGCACATCTAGCAAATGCTTGAAAATCACCAAGAGCAGTGGTAGAAACTGGGGACAGCAATGCAATCAAATAGTACATATTAGTCATCTACACACCACTGCACATTTATTAGGACTGACAACAGAAAATGCAGAAAAGCCCACCTGGAAAGTGAAGTCCATCAACAAGCTTATGGACTGAATTCAATTTCACTGACCCAGACCCCTGCTTAACAGTGGCACAAGGGATGCAGCCTGTGGTGGCTAGCTTTAAGTGCAACTCATTTGAGCTCATCACTCTAATGTGTTATCTCACATGGACAATTTATGGCCTGTTCTGTGGCAAAGACGGAAAAAGCCCTATGACCAAGACAATTCAAAACTGATTAGTTGCTCGGGCAGTGGAAGAGCCAGGAAGAGGAGGTTGGAAGTGAGAAGTGTAAGTATGTTTGACCATACTGGGGGAGGGTCACTTGTTAGCCAATTACTTCTGTGCAAGTAAAAGTTCGCAAAACACTACGGGCTACAGGACCAGGGGACATGAGCTTGGTGGTCCTAGCCCAGTGATGGAAGACCGCACAGGCATGTAGAAGAATGCAGAGGAGGGCAAACGAAAATGGATGCTCACCTCACCCCCTAGGGGGTAAGGTCAGGGATGTAACATATAGACTCAATATCTCAATGCAGGATCCCTGCAAGGGTCAGAATAGACAGAAGCTAATACCAAGGATGCCTGTATAATGCCCCAAATCAGCATCTCTCACTCTCAGTGGGAATACTGTTAATGGGGAGAATGAATTATCCATGCTCATGGAAACAGGATGATGGACAACAAAAGCTGGGTAAAAGTAAACAAGGAAAAAAATACCTGACTTTTTTAAATCAAGACCGAGTGCAGAGGTATCAGTTCAGTATTCAGTGAGTGGAATTCTAAGAGATGATCAATAAACTATTGACCTTTATCCATGAAACCACTGGAGGCATGTGCATTCAGTTAGACTAACTGGGGAAAACATTACAGAGGCCACTCCAAAAAGAAATATTCTTTAACCCGTGTGCATCATGAAAGGAAACAAAAAAATGTAAGCCAAACATACCAAGCACTGCACTGCCCATAGTAGCTTGAGTATTTTCTAATTTAAGATGCATTCATATACAAACGAAGTACACTGAGAACATATAATGACAGAAAACTAATAGGTCTGTTAATGTGTTGGAAGGACATGAACACAGCTAGTAAAAATGACACCACTTTACAGTTAACTAATAACCTAATGTGCCACTTAATGAGTGCAGATTATCATTAGTTAGATATGGGACAGAGTTCAAACAAAAAGAACAAATGATACACACATATGACGTACTGTCATGTTAATCTTCTTCGATCCCATCACTGAAAAGCAATGTCAGCATGCTTTCCCATAATGCTGAAATGGTATTAGTTTCTTGGACATGGTCACTCAGTCATGCCACCTTGACTACAGGCTTTAATTTACCAGAGACAAAATTTAGTTCTTTTATAAGAAATTTCTGGAACTTCTTGTCTAAAACTCTAACTGAAGAACTTTCAGACAACATAGTTTTCAATGCAATTTTCAGCGAACACAACGTATTTTCAGCCTGCACGTGTGTGTCACAAACGTTTACAGTTACACAGCATTTGTGTTTTTACCTGTCGAACAGTCATGAACGTCTTTGCATCACTCTTCTCCCCGTCAGTCACATGCTGTCACAAACTTGTTTTACCTACAGACACAGTGAAAAGAATTACTAGGTAATGCACTCATGATTTTGCTCTTACATCGACCCACCCAGTCCCACTGGCAGTGCTCTTTATTTTTAAATAAATACACAATTCAAGAACAAATTTAGTCCATGCTGCACGGAAGGCAAATCATACAGTTACATGAATTTTGCAGGTTTCAAAGAAAGCAAAGACAGACATTCATGCACGTCTCCTCGAGCACAAAAACTGTTATCCTGAAAATTCGAGCCTACAACATTGCTTAACTTTCCGTTTTTCTTTGATACTCTTAACATGTTGTTATTGGAACTTATCTGGGCTCTTTAGCATTAACTTTGCCAATATTATCCCATCACAGTAACAATCTTTTTAGATGCTCAACGCCATACCCCTCAGCCTCTAAATTCAAGAAATCAGGATAAAGCTAAAATAATGGGGAAAAGGGCCTAAAAACAGTGACAATTTTTAAATATTGCTCTTATAAAAAGTTAGAAATTTGTAGAACAGATGTTGTATTAGCATGTGTTTTCTAAAGGATATGAAGTCTGAAACTCACATTTGCCATTATTTAGGGACTTCAATCCTGAAAAAATTCCCAGAAAAATGCACATTTTGTGAAGAGTAGTCTACAAGGTGAGCCGAAAATTGATACATTCTGTGAAAATCTGGACAGTTTTGAGGTACGACTTATACGAATTGCTGCCACACGATTTCCTCAGTATTTACAAAGACCACTATCCTGATTTTACCCCAACTGCTGACAGTAAGCACTGCCCTGTGGTTATTCTCTGTACACAAATCAGTTGCTGTCTAACACTGCTTTCAGCTTCCAGTGCAGTGTCTACATTCATGCTGGGTTACGTATTCATAAGAGCCATTCTGTTTAAAGTGATTAACAAAATAAGCATTAAACTCTCAAAAAAACTCAGCATATTCAATTTACATTGGTAATCACTTTCGTCAGTATATATGCACTGTTGACAAAAACCACAATGCTTGTAAAGCACTAAATTCATACTGCATCTACTGTCTGAGGTAACCCTGTGTTACAATTACATACAGTTTAATGGCTATCTGTGATGTATACTGCTACTTCTGCCTTGTCATGGCCTTAGATCTCATTACCAAAGTAACTGTGACAGTCCTCTAATTACTCAGAAGTTAATGGATGATCTACAGTTACTATTACCACTGCAGAGCCAGTAAGCTGAGGTTACTCACTGTCCACAGTAACAAGTGCAGTGAAGTTACCACACTGTGCACTTAAACAGCCAGATGTTACCAGCACTACGAACATGTTACTCAAAGTTCTTAGCAACCATAATACCATTCCTCTGAATAACTAATGTCATTACTTTACTCTCATTGCTGACAGTAAGTAATATAATACTCCAGTATAAACTGCCTTAACATTACTCTGTTTCAGTAGCTTAAGCCCAAGGTTGCTCACTCCAAGCAGCTTAAATGCTAAGGTTACTTAATATCAGTAAGGTTACTCAGAGTACTTGAATTCTGAAGCTACTCACAGTTCCTAGCAATCTCCATCCTAAAAATGTTTACACTATAATCATGTAGCCAAAGCTCTAAGGTTGCCCTCACTAACTTCTGTCTTAAGGACACATAAGAGTGTTCAGAGTAGCAAATGTTAAGGTTTTTTGTAAAGTCATCCTAAAGTCATCCATACTTTGAGGAGATGAAGCACTAAGGCTGCTCTCTGCTGTAAATGAGCTCTGTTCTGAGATTACTCACTACACTCAAAAGTAGCTAACTGCTATTGTTACTCATTGCTTAAATGAACCTTCACCCTGAAGGTACTGGCACTACTCAAACTGAAATGCCCTTAGGTTACTCTTACCTCTAGTAATAACTAATGCTCTATGTTTCCTCACACAGGTCACAATCGGGACAATCCTGAGACTAATGAATTGGCTCACATTAGATATAGTACAGGGGAATAAAACAGGACTCTCACAGATTTCTATTTTTCATCCGAAGGAATTTTAAAGCAGAAATCACCCCCCCCCCCCAAAAAAAAAAAAAAAAAAACACAGCTACAGGTAAGAACTCTTTTAAGATATTTTTCCATTATAAATGTGTTACTTACATAAACACAAATAACGTCAGGACCACGTTCTCAAACAAAAAACTAAGTCTGCACAGACATCAACTGTAGAGTTGCACACAGTAGTGAAATGCATCATTTTGTTAAACAGCTGTCACCAAGACAAAATTTCATGAATTCCAGTTCAATAAATTGCTACTTGCTACAGAATAGCATTACAGCTTTTGTTATAGTATATTATACCGTGACAGACAATACTTAGGTTACTGACATGAATTCTACAACTGTATTACTCACAGTAAACTACCAGTAACAGCCATATTACTTACAATAAAGTACCATTTTATGTTATATTACAGTATAGTACCAGTGTATAACAGCCATATTACTTACAGTAAAGTGCCAGTGTAAGACATCCATATGACTCATAGTTTAATA